>NC_057799.1:385099808-385244321 GCF_018294505.1 Triticum aestivum | reverse complement strand
TGAAATGTGAGGGGGAGTTACAGTTCTACCCCTGCCTTTAGGCTTCTCGGCTTGGGTCTGTGTACTGAGGGTCGGGGATAGTAGAGTAACTTTTCTTCTCCCCAAATGGTGGGCGGGAGCGATTTCGGGCGAGGAGGGCGTGTTTTGAAATATAGTGGGCGCGAGCGATTTCGGGCGAGGAGAGCGTGTTTTGAAATAGTGGGCGCGAGCTATTTCGGGCGAGGAGAGCGTGTTTTGCCGACCATGGTTTATGAATTATTCGGCACATGTCATTTCGGCCGAGGAGAAGGCGCGCTTGGATGAAGTTACGAACCTACCCTCCATGCACAACTGGCCAATTAATGTGTCTCCCACATAGGACGGTAATTTCACGTCTCCCATTTATTTGCTCGGGCAAATTCCACCGAGCAGAGGATGTTTAACGGTTCGTTCAAAATTTGGGAGAACGAGCATCCACGTCTACCTTACCAAGTCGATTCGAATCAAATTTAGAAATATTGGCTTGCCACTTCTTTTTTGGATGGAGAGATGATGCTCGGGAGTAATGTGTTTTTACATGCTCGTTGCTAGCGATTTACTGTATGACAAATAGTTGACCCATTCAAAAACGGGAATCAAACCCGAAATGAAATATCTCGATTCAATGAAATAGCTCGTTCACTAGGTCAAAATAGTGAACTAAATCCAAAATTGAACACCTCAATCGAATAGCATGTTGTACAGTATTATAGTACTCCATGAATATGTTGAAAGTCAAATTAATGAACTTGTTTGATATACGCATATATCCGTTCATGTGTGGATTGCAGACAACATGTTCTCCAATTTAAATATTTGAATACAAGTTTATATCGAAACATGGTTTATATCAGTCTTTAATGCATAAAACGCAACCTCCCCCTCTCCCAGACTCCTACTCTCTCTCTCTCGCCGACAATCTTCAATTCTGTCGCACGCATCCAACACACAAACGTTGTTGGTCCTCTCTCTTTCTCTCCATCTCTCTCTCTTTATGTGTGTGCGTGGGTGGGGGGGGGGTCTTTCTAGTTCGCATGCATATATACTCCATCTATAGGTCTCTCTCGAACACTATGTATGATTCTCTAGTCCAAGCTAGATATCTTGGGTGCACTCATCATACACACACAAATTCCTTGGCTCGTTGCCCGTAACTCTCTCACGCACCACTCTGTTGTCTCGGAGCTCTTCCCCCCCTCTCTCAAACTCTCCATCTACCTGGGTCACACATACACATGCATATCTCACTCACACTCGATAGGCCCATCTAAAACTCTATCTCTCTCCCTTGTTCTCTCTCCATCTCACACGCACACACACACAATCTCATGCCTAGCTAGCCAAGTATGATGGTCTCTCACTCAATTGTAGGCACACGCAGTCCCCCTATATGTATATGACTAGCTAATCTTAGTCTCCATCACAAACATGTGGATGGTCTATCTCGATTTCTCTCAGGGCATCTTTCTATCGCGCACGCACCTCCCTCGATCTCCCACCCATATAGTCCCCTCACGATCTCGAGGGGGTCTCTCTATCACAAACACACCCTCTCGCCCTCCCCATGCATCCATGTTCTCAATGTGTCCCTCTTGACCTTTGTTCCTTGTTGGCCATACCTCTATTGGACATGTGCTATAGGGGTGTCTCTCTCCGTTGCAAACAATCACACACTATCTGTCTTCGTGTATCTCCTCGCCTCGCTTTTCTATCTCGGAGATGCATGCGTGATATGTTCGCCTAAGAAACGAAAAAACACACTCTCTCTCTAATTTATCGTTTGTTGTCACTTTCTCTTTCACACACATACTATTTTTGCACACTTACTCATTCTCCTTCACAAGCACTTGATCCCTCTCAACTTAGGCACTCTCCTCGGTCCATAGCATATTGATTTATTGAGAAGTCAAACATCACAAAGTTTGACCATGTACGTGGAGAAAAACAATCACATCTGGAATGACAAACATATACCATTAGATTCACCATGAGATGTAGTTTCGTATGATGTATCTTTGGTATTGAAGATATAAATAACATTTGTGTAAACATGATCAAAGTTTCCAAAGTTTGACTTCTAAAAAAGTTACATGCACTGCATTATCAAGCGGATGGAATATCTCTTTCCCCTTCTCAGCTATTTGACGCACCATTCAGCCTTATCGGGGCTCCTCAATCTCTCTCAAACTTTATATCTCCCTAGTTCACACATACACATGTCTCGCTCGCGCTATACATATAGACTCATCCAACACTCTCCGCCCTTGTTCTCTCTCTATGTGACACGCACCCCCCTAATAAGTACCATAATCCCTCACTCCATCATAGGCGCAAGCACTCCCCCCTAAGTATGATTATCTCTCACTAGCCATCAGGAACACACGTATTGTCTCCTTCCATCCATACGTCTATCTCGACATCTCTCAGGGTATCTTCTATCGCGCACACACCTTGTGACTCGATCTCCCACCCATGTAGTCCCATCACGATCTCCAGGGGATCTCTATGACAAACATACACTCTCTCCTCCCCATGTCTGCATTTTCTCCGTACGTCTCTCTCGACCTCTCACCCTTGTTTGTCAGACCCCTCTTGGCCATGTGCTAGGGGTCTTGCTCTCTCGGTTGCAAACAACCACACACTATCTCCTCACCTTGCTTCCGTTGTCGAAGATGCATCTGTGATATGTTTGCATAAGACACACACGTTTTTTCTTGACTTTTATCGAGTGTTGCCCATGTCTCCTTCACACACGCACACACACTTTTTGCACTCACTCTTTCTATTTCTCTCTCTCTCTCTCTAGTTAGGGACTCTCTCATGTCCATAAGCATATGGATGTTTTGAAAAGTCAAACCTCAGAAAAGTTTGACCAGGTATATGTGGGGAAAACATTTACATCTAGAAAGATCATTAGATTCATCACAACATGTACTTACTTCATACTATCATTTATCTTTGGTATTGTAGATATAAGTAATTTCTTTATAAACTTGGTCAAAGTTTCAAAAGTTTGACTTTAAAAAAAATGTAGGAACTACATTATCGAACGGAGGGAGTAGCTCTTTCTCTCTCTCTGCTATCTCTCACGGGCCACACGAACACTCTATACCGATGGATTATACGCTCACTATGTCAGCGTATAGCTCCGTATATTGTTTAGTTGACCGGTCAACCAGTCCACATGTTGCCTTGTCAGCTCGTGTTCTGTATCTTCGTGTGCTGGCCCATGTGGCAGTGGGTGAAAATAAGTAAACTAGAGGCCCATCTGACACACGGGGAAGTAAACAAAGTTGAAACCTCTCGGGGTAGCACCCCGCACGCTAGTAAATTGAGGGCGCATTGAGGACACACTTCTTCTGCGTGGAGGACGCACTCGCGCACAATTCACCACTGCGCGGCGGCATGCACAGAAGGACGCACTCGCGCACACCCAGCACACAACACACACCAGCACACATGTACACCGGCGTCGCCGCCGGTTGAGATGGACGGAGAGGCAGCCAACAAGCGGACGCGGCTCGAGCCAAAACCGCATCCGGCGAGCCTGGACTTCATCAGCAGCCTCCTCGACGACATGCTGCTCGTCATCATCGGCCTCCTCCCCACCAAATCTGCCGTGCAGACCGCCCTGCTCTCCCGACGGTGGCGCCCCCTCTGGCGCCGCGTCCCCCTCAACCTCACCGTCGACAGCTGCCTCTGCGACGGGGATTGCAAATGCATCGCCGCAGTCTCCAAGATACTTTCATCGCACCCTGGGCCAGCCAGACGCCTTGACATCCGCATGTTCAGTACCAACTGCAAGGACCAACCCAAGTTCGACGAGGGGTTCTTATCCCCCACCCTAGATCAGGTCGAGGAGCTCAGCTTTGAACCTGGACGATGTCGCTCTCTGCCGTCGTCCGCGCTCCGGCTCGCGCCAACGCTACGCCGCGCCAGCTTCAGCTCCTGCTATCTTCCCCAGATTAATGCCGCGCCCGCACTTCTTCTCCCTCAACTCAAGCAGCTGGACCTCTTCGACATTGTCATCTCGAAAAAGGCTATGGAGCACCTGCTCCGCAGCTGTACTACGCTCGAGTACCTTCGTCTTGAGTAGATCCACGGGTTCATTAGCCTCCATATCGCCTCGACGAATCTCCGATGGATTTATGTGGCTTGCTGGCCCCGCAACAAGACATCAATTGGGAAGAGATCGCTCCAGCTGTTCCATGTTATGGTCATTGAGAATGCGCCTTTCCTTGAGAGATTGCTTGTATCGAATCTAGAAGGTCCAACAAAAATCAGGGTCATTGACGCGCCGAAATTGACAACATTGGTGCACTCGTCTGCCAAATTCTCCGAACTCTTTATTGGATCCGTAATCATTCAGGTACAACACTCATCTTCTTCTCTGTCTTCTTGAAATTCACATTTTTAAATTTCTTCTTGATGTATTTACGACCGTCTTCCAGAAAATGATTCCCACAAGCTTGACCCAGTTTATGCGCACAGTGAAGATCTTGGCAATAAAATCTATCGGCCCCAATCTGGATCAAGTTGTTGGATTCCTTACATGCTTTCCGTGCACGGAGAAGCTACTCATCGAGGTGAAACCTCTTTCCTATTAGTAAACGGTAATCACAATGTAGCTCAAATTTTTGGTAATTTTCCCAAATTACGATGACAAGTGTAGTGTCCAAAACTGCATCTACGCACTGCACCGAAAGAAATGTTTTTAGTACTTTTTCTCACGTGATCACCTGCATCGTTTTTTTGTTGTACTACTATAGTAGCCTAGGCTAATCATAGTGGAAAGTAACTTAGACTACTCCAGTAACTCTATGGTTACCCTAAGAGCAAGTACTACCTCCGTCCTGGTTTACTCTTCCTATTTTGTAGTATGAAAATTTGACCATAGATTTAACTGACAAAATGTTAATGCATGTCACTAAGAACTGTATTGTTGGATTCGTATTTGAACATAATTTCAAATGGTATAATTTTTAGTGACATGCATTGGCATTTTCTTACATAAATATATGGTCAAAATTTTATACTAAATAACAGGTAGTACAAAAGTGGGCTATAACGGCGCTCCACTATGTAGGCCAAAACACGTGCCAAATTCACTTGTGATGCATTTGGCATCGATCCCCTGCATTGCTCACCTGGTGCCCCAATCTGGATCACCTACTTTGCTCCGGTGCCAAATTAACTCACGCAATGAAAAAACACTTGCGTGGGAGAGAGAGAGGACCGAGGCAATAAAAAACACTTGTTTGGGAGAGTGAGAGGCTGGTGTTGTTGGTTTGATTGATTTGTTTATACATGTGGGTCTGTGTGCACAGCGGTGCCAACTCTCTCACATCGCGAGAGCGGTGCCAAAATCTTTTGATTTGACATCGATGCATATTATGTGGCATACTTTTGTGAAATATGGCATCGGCCACATAGTGGAAGGCAACAAATGCCCAAGCTCTTCACGTACTCCTAGGTAAATGAGAGGAAAGAGAAAGAGAGAGAGAGAGAGAGTGAAAAAATATCACTAGCCAGCCAACCCTATCGTATGAGCGAATGATATTGGTACCTCTTGATGACACGGCAATCTTATACAGCCAACTGCTCTAATATGTTCTCTTCTTTTGCAGATAAAAAAAGACCTGAAAGTGAAAAATGTGCTGCACTATAACAATCTCATCGAATGCCTTGATCTCCATCTTACAGAAATTGATTTGATCGACTACCGAGGCAGCACATCTGAGATTAAATTGGCCAGTTTCTTTGTTCTGGAGGCAAGTGTGCTCAAGGTAATGAGGTTTGGCGTTCTCTGGCGCAACAATGAATGGCGTGCTGATCACCGCAAGCGTCTAAGCCTAAATGACAAAGTCTCCGCAGAAGCTGAATTTGTTTTTGAAACATCAAGTGGCCAGAGACTCGAAAACTTATTTGCCCATTAGTGACTTGTCAGGGCGGTGGATTTTAGTTTGTACGATAATGCTGCATCCACCTAAAGTAACGAAAGTTCTTACGTAAACTTCCTAGTAATTCCCTCTTCGTAGGTGCAGCATTACTCCTAACATTTGTAATATCAGTTTGAAACTTGTAATATTGCCGTGTCCTATTCCTGCATTTTCAAAATCCTGCGAATCAAACATGTCCTGAGTTGGTGATGATGTTGTGCCTGCCATCTTTCACCAATAGTCGTCGGATCTAGATCTGACGCATACAAACCAAACTTCTCCAGTTTTGCAAAAAGATGCCCGCACTTGTTCCCTATTTACAAACAACTCCTTGTCTCTCACAATCAGCCTTATCTCCTCCCCACCACATCTAGAAGGCCATGGAAAAATCTGGTGCGATGGCCGCTGCCGGCGCCGTCCTGCCCCCAATCTTGGTGTTCCGTGCAATGCACGGGCATCTACGCACGGGAAATTATGTCGAACACGGCTAGTTGTAAGCAGGCTAGGTCTATAGCCATGATGATAGTGACTGCAGATGGTGAGGCTGACTATGGTATGCCGAACACGGCACCTATACTCAGGTGTAATCTCCGGCGTAGGGTCTTGTCACTTCACTGTGAGGAGCAACACGTAGTAATTTGACCAACGGGTAGTACAGTGCTACTACATTGGTAGTACTACTACTACTAGTACTAGCACCACCGTCTGGATTTACTAGTACTACCACGTCCATCTGGATTTAGTATTTGACTAGCAATATCTAGTAATGCATGTCACAAAAAATGTACTACTCCCTCTGTAAATAAATACATGGTGTATTGTTTTATTGATATCGATGAGGTAACTTAATGTCTTTTTGCTACTTAATAGGATTACATGCAAGGAACTAACCACCGCATGTGATGTTTGGTAGTCTCAAGTCATTGAAAGCATGCACGGGCACGGAGGGGGACGTAGCTTCATTGACTTACTGCACCTGCCTTTGGGTGTATGACACATGGGTCCAACGGGTGGATGGCCAACTTGTCATACAGCCAAAGGCAGGTGCAGTAGAGGGGCGAGGAGTAGATGGCCAACACGCACGTGAATTCAACGCAGTCTGCACTTCTCATATAAAGGCTCCCGCCAGTCCAATCTACGAAATCCTACGCACCTACGCACCCAAGGGCAAGAGTGATCACTCCAATCGAAAGATCGGTTGACTAGAAGCTAGACCCATGGAGGCGATGAGCGCGAGCATCAGACGGCTGTGCCAGATGGTCCACGACGCCGGCCTGCGGCCTGGCACCGAGGAACGTCTCCAGGTAGTGCTTGAGGCCACTAGGGAGAGGGGCCGCTTGGACGACAGCTTCGTCTCCTTGTTCGACGAGGTCCTCGTCGGTTTCCTCGACAAGTTCACCGTCGTCAAGAAGCTCGCGGACAACCTTGACGTATGCCTCCAGCCCACGTGCCCAGGCTCTGTGATGCCTGCCACCCTCAAGGGCCTCTATGGTGACAACCTCTTCGACGCACTGGTGGCCCTGTGACTGCCCGCCGTCACGCCGGAGATTGTCCACCTCGAGGTCGCGCTCGCCGCGCAGCGCCTAGCGCAGCAAGACACCATCGACATAATCACCCACGTCTACGCGCAAATCGTCCACAAGGACTACTACATGCAAGAGGAGGACGATAGGACGCTGGCCTTCTTGGACCGTAGGGCAACCTTGGATGGCATTGTTCAGAAGTACGTTGAGCTTGCCGCCAACACCGCTGCTCCTCACACATCGGTTGGTGACCCGGTGCACTAGGGCGTGAGGATGTCGTTGATGGATTCGTATGTATCTTTATCTTTCTGTCAAATCCATGTAGTAGTATATGGTACTACTAGTAATTATCTTACCTTTCGCATCAACTTCATAATTTTCCTACGTACTCCATGCATGAACCACGCCAGAACCAAACTTCTCATTACTCTAGGGAAAATCGTTATTTCTATCTATCGGTTGCCCCATGGAGCAGAACCAAATTTTACAAGTTACAAGTTCAAAAGGAAAAGCCTGCCGTGTTCGTGTCGCACCCCCACACGGTTTGTCCGGCACGCCGCTCAAGGGGTAATGCATGCTGTGTTGCATTTTCACTTACAAGTGGGACCACAGTTGAGCAAACCGACTATCGGCAAACCCCCACCCCACCCACCGCGCGATGGCTGAGAAAACAGGAGGGAGAAGAGATGGCTGTAGCTAGCACGGACTCCAAGAAAATTGGTGTCGGATGGGACTCGTGTGGGTGGCATGTGCCGTACTGCTAGACATGAATGCTAGTTATGGCCCATGCCACCCCACTATATCGAGGTGCTGGTTACTCCACTATATCGAGTACGTAGAACAAATTTCCTGGAGTCTGTGCTCAGCCCTCCTCTATCTCTCTTCTCAGCCAGCCAGCAGACGCGCGCAGCCCATCGCCTGTTTGCTCATATGCGGTCCCACATGTCAGTGAAAACGCAAGAGGACCCACTGAACCTGCACATCTTTCACCTCGACGTGCTGGTGATGAAAAACAAATCCAATAAAGATCTTCGGTGGCCGCTTTTGGAGTTACTCAAGAGTAGTAAGATTCTATTTACAGTTTAACCCAAGATGCACATCACGTGGCTTCACCTACCACTCTATTTTCTTGCATGACACGACCTAGATGCTAGATGTCCCACGTGTCAGCAAAAGGAGGAAGAACTCGACCAAATCTTCGGTTGTGCTATCGGATTAGACTAGTTGTGCTAACTTAAAATTTTATTGTGTAGAATGGATGCAAGTTTTGGTATTGGGAAGAAGAGTACAACAATATATTGATAGAGCGCAATTTAGTAGATGTTCTAGCACTTTTAGCTAGCATAGAGGCTAGAGATGAGACTAGTGCACTTGTAGATAGAATAGAGGCTAGACACGTCTACTTCTTTACACTCGAAGAAGAAAGAAGCACGCAAGATCGAGCCTTCGCAGATCAACAATGAATTCATCAAGAAGGCACTAATCCAACTTACACGAGCAGTTATGGAAGTTGGATATCTTCTAAAATGTATTCTTGTGGTTCTTGTTTTCTTTGGTCTTGCTTTTCTAGTCAAAATTTTGGTGATGTATTTCCATGTACCAAAAAATCAATGATGAAAAAAAGATATGTGTTTGCAAAGAAAGATGTACGCGGCCGGGATGCGGTCGCGCGTTCGGTGCACGACCACCGCATCCGAGAAATGGCCCGGCCACGACCCCATTGCCCTACCCAAACGGACAGAATCCGGGCAAAACGGAGGTCCGTTTGGGGTCGTGCGTTGGAGTTGGCCTTACAAGTGGGACCGCAGTTGAGGAAACCGACTATTGGCAAACCCCCACCACGCCCGCCGCGCGATGGCTGAGTTAGAGAAACGACGAGGTTGAAGAGATTGCTGTAGTACGGCTCCAAGAAATATGGTGTCAGATGGAAGTCGTGCTGGTGGCGTGTGCCATACTCCAGGACGTGAATGCTTGTTCTGGCCCATGCCACCCTACTACTCCTACTACTACTCCTACTACTCCTATTGAGGATTTGAGGTGTTGGTTACGTACAGCGAACACATTAACATATGGCCCACCTCACACTGTGGCCAAATTTCCTGGAGTCTGTGTTAGGTTAAAAAGTGTTCTTTGTGAGGATGGGTGGCTGGTCTCAAGTTTAAAACTTGTTGTATTACGTACGTAGACGTAGAGATAGTGCAGCATGTGAAGCTAGTACAAATAGTGTACTATTGTTGATTGGCCTCATCCCATAACCTGTTGCAATGCACGTACAATTATGTATTCAGAAAATACTTTTTTGCCTCGTCGCAGCACCCACTCAAAGAAGCGACTCGATAGCCATTCATAAATTTAGTAAGTTTATCACAGGCATATCATTTTATTACATACAACAGGTCATCAACCCACAACGACAACGAGGATGCATTATAAATACTAAAGTTTTCATCACACAACAAATAACAAGCAATGAAATGAACTTCAACTCAACCAATCCTCGGCATTGGAAACGCTTGCTTTGAACCACAAGTGATTCTCTGGGAAGGGCCAGCTATTGTAAATCTCGAGGCCAACGCAGGACTGATCATCCAGGCTGAAGCGGCCTACTATATCAGGACCAGGGTAGGTAACCACCGAAATGTCCGACGTATAGATACAGTTGCTTCTCATAAATGGTAGTAACATTGTGTCAACAGCAGCTGGATCGGCTTTCACCATCATTGGATAGTTTTGTCCAAGGAAGAGCGAGTTTTCTCCAAGACTATCAATACTGTACCAGGGAGAAGGTGTTGGCACTAGCACAGTAGTATCCATCCTGAATACCATGCAACGGGTGTTGGAATAGGTCCAGAGAGTGCAACCATGGGAGACTACACCTGCTTCCTTAGTAGTAACATCAGCAGTGGGCTGTATACAGACAAGAAGGGGTGATCCATCGGAAGTTGCCAGGCGCCACTGAGTATATGGGCCCTCCTTGTCCTCATGCTCGTGATAATCACCATCGTCATCTCCCCCTTGGTTATAAATTTTTTCAAGTATAGGTGGTGGAATGTTCACAGGACCTTGGAAACACAAGAAGAAGGTTAATTAGTAGAGAAGGGAAACTTGCTAAGTCGCATGCATGTGGATGAAACAATTATAATTACGGTGGAAGACAAACGTACCGAAACTACGAGGATCCCATGCAAAAACAGTGCCACGAGTGGTGGCAACAAACACAAGATCCTCGTATTCAATTGCCTCACAGTACACATGCGTGTATAGAAACTGATTTTTGAGCAATATCCATCCAGTCGAACCACGAAGGACGGCAACAAGATTGTCAAAGATAGCAACAACTTGATAGTTCTTGTAATTCCAAGAGCAGTTGGGAACTCGACAAATTGCTATCTTCAGTAGACGACAACCACCAGGATCGTATTTGAACGTACGTAGATCATCTGTGTGCTCAACCTCAGGGCACTCAGGGATTTTTGGAAGTGGAATCCGCTGACGAGTGTACACATTCACAAGTTCCCACTCACAATTGTACCCAATATAAACAACCCAATCTCCATTTGCGCCAGCCCAGGTCTTACCCTTAAGCGATGGCATCTTGACATCACACTCATTATCAAGCGGCATCAACTTGCACAAGGCGAGGTCTTCGTCGTCCGCTCGCCAGCGAGCAGGTTCATGGTGAAGAAGATAGGGGAGATCAAACCGCTCTTGGACTCTTGGGTTCCTTGTAATGATGTTATTAGTTGAGTCGAGAATGGGCTTGAACGAACCTGCCATGCTAGCCGAGGTGATGACGTCGCACCGATCAATGAGTTCCCCCACCACGTCATCTTTCAGATTGGGGCAAGAATAACGAGGTCATTTCCGGCTTGTTCCCTCCATGGAGAAGATGATCGAACAATGGCAGAAGGAAGGGTGAAGGCAAATGGAGGAGGGAGGAAGAGCGTGCGACAGCAGTTCCAAATCAGGAGGGAAAGGCGAAGAGTCGGTGGACGGTTGACAGTTTGCCACGGTACACGAAGAGGCGCCCCGGCCTACACGTCCTATAAAAAATTGTACAAAAGGACTCGCCGTCGTATCACTGACATGTTCGAACGGGACCACATGTCAACGAAACATGGTGTGTAATTTCTCGTGCAAAATGCGATCTGGCCGCGTTGGCCCGAGGTGCCGCATTAGTTATCGACCTTTATTTTTTTAACATACAATCTGAGTGGATAGCTCCTGTGGTCATCACACGTGAGCGGATATATAGGTGGGCTAGGTGGGCAGGCGGTAAGTGCTAAAAGAGTTGATCTCGAAAAAGAGTTGATCCAATGCTTGGTTTTGTTTGGATTTTCCAACTATGAACATTGGATAGAGTGAATCAATGGCTTATGTTCAAAGTTATTCTCATACTCCCTCCGTTCCATAATGTAGTGCCTATAGATTTTTGCAGAAGTCAAACATTACAAACTTTGACCATATTTATAAAGAAAAGTAGGTACATCTAGAATACCAAATGCACATCATTGAATACATCATGAGTTATATTTTCAGAATGCACATGTTTGGTATTGTAGATGTAGACAATTTTCTCTATACACGTTGACAAAGTTTGACTTTCACAAAAATCTATAGGCACTACATTATGAAATGGAGGGAGTACTATAGAATGGTATTTGAACGTGGAGAGATTTGGTTGATTTTATATCGCTGAATAATATCAAATATTATGAGTGCAGACGCTCCACCCCGAGGTTTGTTGCTCCTTCTCGGTCGTCGGGAATCTATGTTCTTCCACTCTTTAATTTAAGACATGAGCTTTGTTCACCCTTTTGCCGATACGCGGGACATCTATATGCCTCCATTTTACAAAATCATACTATATGCCTCCATGACACGCGGGAAATCTAGCATCAAGGTGGCGTGTCATGCAAGAAAATGGAGTATGCAGTGCGTAAGTGAGTCGTGCACTTCGATGGAACCTAGTACTACGCAATATTTTTTCTCCTCGATGGCACGTGAATAGTGCACGTACTCAATGACAGAGCACGGGATGGTAGCCATTGACATGGTCGGCCCTTTTTGAAGAGAGTACTAATAAATAACTTTGATGTGTCCCGTCAAATCGCAGAACAATGAGAAGCTTGCTTACTACGCCTTCTCCCACGCCAACGCGTGCGCGGTGGCTCGCGGCACGAGGAGAAACTTTTGCTTACAAGCGGTGGACGTGCAGCAGTTCATTTGGTGTTAGATTGCCAGAAGTACTACTGTAGTACCATCATTATTGTTCGACTTCCGGAAGGGGAGAAAAGCCAAGCGCAAGGTCACCTACTAACCTAGTACAGTACTACTATAGCCAAAGCTGGTCCACCTTTTTAGAGCATGGTTAATAAATATAGGCGGCTCTTGCAGCGGCACATCATTTAGAGCAAGTACTCTCTTCGTAGGAACAAAGGAAGTGAAACAAAAGTTGGAGTGGATGCTAGATTGCCAATAAAAACATGATTACATAGGAAAAAATCCTATAGCATTCTATCCTATGAATCAAACGACCAATGTAGGAAAATTATGAGGGGGTCTCTCCAACAGTGTTCCTGGGCTCGCACCTAGCATCACGGTGGTCGAACTTGGAGTCATTCATCTGGTACACGTGGCATCTCAGATCTGGACACAAGGTGACGCGACCTCTCACTTCTTCCGCCATTTGAAGCGGTGCGCCGGTGGAGGGCTAGCATACTCCTATATTAGGTTGGTTCTATGTGATGTGGCAACTTCATATACTAACCGGATGCTGGCTATACTACTACGGTAATCACACTCCAAGAAGTGACTCGAAAACCATTCATAAATTGAGTCTATGACATGCATTTGCAACTGAAATGTACCATTCATTAAATACAACAAGTCATCAACACACAACGACAACGAGGATACATGTTGGATTATAGATTATTTCCAACAAAACATTCTAGCAAATAAAGTTTTCAACACACAACAAATAACAAGCAATGAAATGAACTTCAACTCAACCAATCCTCGGCGTTGGAAACGCTTGCTTTGAACCACAAGCGATTCTCTCAGAAGAGCCAGCTACTGTCAATCTCGAGACCAACGCAGGACTGATCATCTAGGCTGAAGCAGCCTACTATATTAGGACCAGGGTAGGGAACCAACGCAATGTCCGACGTATAGATACAATTGCTTCTCATAAATGGTAGTAACGTCATGTCAATAGCAGTTGGATCGCCTTTCACCATCATTGGATAGTTTTGTCCAAGGAAGAGCGAGTTTGCTCCAAGACTATCAATATTGTACCAGGGAGAAGGTGTTGGCGCTAGCACACTAGTATCCATCCCGAATACCATGCAACGGGTGTTGGAATAGGTCCGGAGAGTGCGACCATGGGAGACAACACCTGCTCCCTCAGTAGTAACATCAGCAGTGGGCTGTATACAGACAAGAAGGGGTGATCCATCGGATGTTGCTAGGCGCCACTGAGTACATGGGCCCTCCTCATCCTCATGCTCGTGATCATGACCATCTTCATCTCCCCCTTGGTTATAAATTTTTTCAAGTATAGGCGGTGGAATGTTCATAGGACCTTGGAAATACAGGAAGAAGGTTAATTAGTAGAGAAGGGAAACTTGCTAACTCGCATGCATGTGGATGAAACAATTATAATTACGGTGGAAGACAAACGTACCAAAACTACGAGGATCCCATGCAAAAACAGTGCCACGAGTGGTGGCAGCAAACACATGACCCTCGTATGCAATTGCATCACAGTACACATCCGTGTATAGAAACTGATTTTTTAGCAATATACATCCAGTCGAACCACGAAGGACGGAAACAAGCTTGTCATAGCAACAACTTGATAGTTCTTGTAATTCCAAGAGCGGTTGGGAACTCGAGAAATTGCTATCTTGCGTAGACGACAGCCACCATGATCATATTTGAACGTACGTAGATTATCTGTGTGCTCAACCTCAGGGCACTCGGAGATTTTTGGAAGTGGAATCCACTGACGAGTGTACACATTCACAAGTTCCCACTCGCAATTGTACCCAATATAAACAACCCAATCTCCATTTGCACCTGCCCAAGCCTTTCCCTCAAGCGATGGCATCTTAACATCATACGTATCATTATCAAGCGGCATCAACTTGCACAAGGCGAGGCTTCCCTCGTCCCCGCGCCAGTCAGCAGGGTCACGACGAAGAAGATAGGGGAGATCAAATCACTCTTGGACCCTTGGGTTCCTTGTAATGATGTTATTAGTTGAGTCGAGAATGTTCTTGAACGAACCTGCCATGCTAGCCGAGGTGATGACGTCGCACCGATCAATGAGTCCCCCACCACGTCATCTTGCAGATCGGGGCAAGAATAACGGGGTCGTTTCCGACTTGTTCCCTCCATGGAGAAGACGATTGAACAATGGCAGAAGGAAGGGTGAAGGAAAATGGAGGAGGGAGGAAGAGCGTGCGACAACAGTTCCAAATCGAGAGGGAAAGGCAAAGAGTCGCTGGACGGTTGCCAGTTTGCCACGGTACATGAAGAGGCGCCCCGGCCTACACGTCCTTTCAGAAATTGTACAAAAGGACTCACCGTCGTCTCACTGACATGTTGGAATGGAACCACATGTCAATGAAACATGGTGTGTAATTTCTCGTGCAAAATGCAATTTGGCCGCGTTGGCCCAAGGTGCCGCATTAGTTATCGACTTTATTTTTTTAATGGCGTGTCATTCAATTTTGAAGCACGACTAACTGGTACTGTTTGCAGAGAAAATATAAACTACTCTACCACTACTCCACCTCTAGTACTAGTAGTATAAAAAAGATATATAGGCTGGAGCTTCAGAGCTTTCTTGCTAAGGGTTGCCCACTTGCTTCTCACACTATCACCCTCTCTCCAGATCTAAAAAAGACGGCCTCTCTCTCCCTCCTCACCGGTGGTCACAGATCCGCCGGGGAAGAAAAGGACGTGCAGCGTTGACGCACTCGTCGTTGGCGAGCGAGGTCACGCACTGACGACAAGGCCGTCCTCTCAAACCTAGCGCCCGCGCGGGATGGCCCCCGTCCCCAAGCTCGCTGCCGTAGTGCATGCGGAGGACGACGACCACGAGCGAGTCCACTTCCCGCCGACCCTCAGGTATGCTACCTCTTTTCGAACCATACCCTTGTTCTATTGCCCCATCTGCCACGAGCGTAGAATTTTTTTGGGCAAAAACAAATTAATTTGGCAGCACTTAGATCTTGCCCACGCTCTAAACTTGAGCTGGCTCCGCCACTGTCGCTGCATGTGGATCTTTTCCACTCCACCATCTTCCCAATTTCCTGTCCTTTGCTCTGCTGGTCATGCAGATGAAAACCTTAATTTGCACTATTAAAGGAAACCCTACTTCATGCAGACTAATCCATGTCTGGGTTGAATAAGGAAAGGAAGGGAGACCGTACTGTCCAGGAGAGTAGGCATTAAACCCGCATCTAGGTTAAAAAGGGGAAAATCAGTAGCTAAGGAACGAGTCTCGTGTCTCTTGGTTGAAGAAGGGTAGAAAGGCATGACAACGCAGTAGAGAATGACCAGGTCGATCGGTTTGTTGTCCTCACATAGGAAAAAGGTGGCTAAAGAGAACAAAAATGGGACGTAATCCACATATGCTGCCTGGATATTTGTTGCTCTGGGCAACCATACCTCCCTCACCACTCTATGCATCCATGGAGGTACATCGTACTGGTGCGCCCACTGTCCGAATGGGTCTCCCGTGCTCTTATTATAACGCCAGCGGTAAAGTCAACCAATGCTACTGCTAAAGTGATGCCACATTTAACTAATGCCGCATTCGGTCTAATGCCACCGATAAATTTAAGCAATGCCATTTAATGTCTCTGGATTATTTCAGGGTTAGCTGTTGATTGTGGACGTATTAAAGATATTTCAGCTAAGGCATTCTAATGTTGTTGCACAGCCAGTATACCAACGATGAAACTTGTTACTACCTTCAGATTTTTGCACTGTTAATGCTTATAGATTACATACCTCACTTTCATGAGATAAGTCAATTTTTTGTACAGTGTCACCAAAATGCCAAGGCGCCGATGTCATTTTATTTTGGTTAAACTGCACAAAAAATTATGAAGACAAGAGGAAAGGTCAAGAGTGGGCACCTCCTCCTTTGGCTATTGTATCGATTCGTTCGATCAAGTTTTTATGTTTGATCAATTATCAAGATTGGGATAGCAATTTTTCATGTCCATTCGAGTTCGAAATGATATTTACCTTGAAGGTACATGGTTTGCAATTTTTTAATACTGTCATTAGTTAATAATGCTAGTTACCTTCAGACTTTTGTATTTGGTTTAATGCTCTTGCACAGCTACTATACCAATGCTGAAACTTCTTACCTTTACATTTTGTATTGTTAATTCTTATAGAAATCTTCCAGTGCTAGAGCTTATGGAAATCTGTTCAGTAAAACCATTGTACTGTACCCTGTAATAAAATAACTACTCTACTGTTGCACTAGCCACTAGATTGGTGTATATTTGTACTATTCGAATGGTGTTGCATTAGCGTATGGACATATATAAAGTGTGGCAAGCTTTCTCAGATATGTGCTCAAGAAAACTCCTACTTGTTTTTCTAAATACTGAACGTTTGGGTACTTTAAATTGAACTGCGAAAACATCTTATATTAAGGAACAGAGGGTGTAGAGTTCACTCAAATTATCCTGGTAAAGCTAGTCACACCTTTGTTAAAATTAATGTTCATTATGTTATCGGAGGAGGTCTGTATGTTTGTCCCTAATGCCTGTCGACTACATACCTGACATCATGATGTAATGTTAAGTCATTTCCTTTTGTACAGTGTCACTGAATTGTCAAGGCGGTGATGGCATTTTATTTTAGTTGAACTGCACAAAATATGCTTAAAAGAAGAGGAAAGGCCAGGAATCGATCATTCTTTCAGAAAGAACTATATATGCCTTTCTGACATCAGCCGCTGTTGCCTTTTTTATTCCTTCAAACAGGTGGTTAGAAACAGTCTTGCTACCTTTTCCCATTAAGAAATTGGAATGCTTATATTTGTGAGTTTATGCTTCAACTAGTGCCACTTTTATAGTAATCACACTTTCAATATCTATGCAAACAGGGATGCTCGATTTTAGTGGAACTGCACAAAAAGTCCAACTGGTTCAACATTAGGAGCATGTTTTCTTCCAAACCTTTATATCCAATTGGTGGCACTATGAGCTGTTCATTATGAAGGTACATGGTTTGCTACTATCTTTCTACTCTTTTTGTACTGTCATTAGATAGTAATACTAGTGGTTTGCATGTGAATTTATTGGCAGGGTGGACCTACATTGGAGGTGCAGGACATGATTCAATGATTAGATGCTCAATTTCGGTTGTATCGATTTCACCTCTTCCATCACTGCGAACATGGATATCCTTGGTCTGATGAAGAATAGGCGCTATATTTCTGCTCTGAACCAGCAAATCAATTCAGTATGAAATTGTCCAGGGCAAAACATGACTGTATCAAATTGTCCAGTGCAAAACATGACATATGCTAAGCGGAAGAGACATGTTTAAACCGAAAATACAAGGTGGGGTATATGTTTAATAGCTGCTTGATATTTGTGCAGACAAAGATGTCTGCCCGTTGCTATTTGGCAAACACACAAAGTGACCGCAATTTTGGTTGAACTGCACAAGAGAATAGTATAGTCACTACATGCAGTGCCATTTGAAAATAGACACAGAAAGATTGGATAGTCACTTCATGGACTGCAGAAAACTAGTACTGTACTATTTATTGGCCAACACTAGGTGCTTCATTGCTCTGGTGTTATTATGCAATGGGCATCATTTTGCCTAAGTTAAAGTTTGTATTCCGAAAATAGTCTCGCCGTGTGATCGAGAGAAGACCAAATCATATTGCAGCGGATGTTCCTCCATCATGTGTGCTTCATTCTCATGGTTCCGGCTGTTGGTGAAACCACTTACGTTTGCAAGAGGAATTGTAGACTTCACAAACAAATTTGTCTTTCAGTCTGTACTAAATGTTGGCCAAGAGAAGCATCCATGTTAGTAGGAAGAACAGATGTTTTTTCTACATCTTTGCTTTCGGAGCTACATATTTATATATGATCTGTGAATCATTGAGATGCAGTAACATGTTGATCTTATGTATGGGAATCGTACTAGTTGGTTTTGAATTTGGGCTACTAATGTGAACATATTACAATGCCAGGCGTGTGAGTCTCGTGTGAACATTTTGAACAGATCGGCTCTTACTGCTGTGCAGAGCATGATCCTTATTTCTGTGTTCTCAGTGTTTACAAGTTACTAACAGTTCCTTATTTCTGTTTGCTCAGTGTTTACAAGTTACTGATCGATCACTAGCTAGCCTACTAATGCGCTCCTGGCAGTTTTAGTTCCGACACAAGATCCGAAGTGGTAGTTTTTTGAATAAAAATGCCTACTTCTGAAGAAACTGACAAGCTGCTCTGAAGAAAATGCCATGCGAATCTGAAGAAACTGCCAGCAAAAACGTTCGCAAATGCCTTATCTCCCAACGAACGTTCATCAGCTAATGCGATCGTACACGTACAGCATCCGTCCTACTCGATCCTACACGTACACTATCCGACCTACTCGATCCTACACGTATAAATAGTGGATCACGCACGTACTACCTCCTTTCCGGTTTGCAGGGCTCAATTCAAAAAACGACCTACTCGATCCTACACGAATAAATAGCGGATCACACACGTACTACCTCCTTTCCGGTTTGCAGGGCTTAATTCAAAAATCTAACCAACCAAGGTAGATGATGAGTGGTGGAATCATTTTTGACAAGGAGGGTGTACCTCATCTGGATGATTCGAGTGCACTCGTTTGACCGTCATGCCGGCGTGCGACCCATCACGGACGGGACGCACCACTGAAGGGACGGGACGACACAGTCATAATTTCAGTTTTTCTAGTTTTCCACGGCAAGCTGGCGCGCTGAGCCATGCCTGCTTATGCATTGAATTCTGATGACCGCGATGACCGTCGCGTTTCCCGTGACACGCTAGTTCGCCTACCTTCCGCCTATAATTAATGTTTCCCGGGCTTCTCCGGTGGCACCATCACCCAACTGGCCCTATCCTCAAAAGCCTCCACCGGCCCGACGTCGCTCGCCACTTATCCTCGCTCTCGCCACGTCCGCCATGCCCCCGCCTATCCGTGATAGGCAACACCGGAGGCGGTCACCGCCGGAACTAGTGTTCGGTTTTTCACCGGAAGTTAGACGGAGGGAGGAGGCATTCTATCGGTCTTTAGATGGCAATGCGGAGATCGAGGAGTTGTTGGAGCGCGATCGCCTGGCGGAGGACCAGGAGTTGTTGGAGCGCGACCGCTTGGCGAAGGAGCGGCGTATCGCCGATTTGCGCCGCCAGCGGGACATGGAGCAGCAGCGCACCGATGCTCTGAGTCGCGAGCAGAGCGCCCGCAACTGGGCCGACTACGTGGAGGCCGGCGCCCGGCAAATAGCCCTGGAGGCTGTCGGGCACGCACGCGTTCACGACGCCGATTTTTACTACCAGCTCGTCAAGTGGGTTTCCCGCTTAGAAGCTGAAGCTTCGGTGGACCACGCCGGCATGGAAAGGGCCAACGTGCGCGAGCAACGCGCCCTATCGCACCTTTGGCAAGTCTGAGGCGAGGCGGAGGACGCCGGTGCTGGTGTTTAGCGTGTACCGCAGATGGTGGCCCGGCATTGTCTAGTTAGTACTTGTACGCTACTAGAGTATTAGTGGGAGTAGATAGTTAACTTGGCTATGATGGTTGTCAACGTGGAAGTTCAGTACTCTATATGTGGATCAGACCTGTTACTTTGCTCTGAATGTTGAACTTTCCGTTTGAACGTATGGAATGTGCTGTTATTTTTTTAAATGAGTTGTATTTGTCCTCCATGGGTTTAGAGGCTGACTTGTGGGCCTACCAAGTTGACACGTACACAATCAGGAGATGATTGTACGTGGAGAGGATGACAGCAGGGACCCGCCAAGGTCATGGCAGTATGCAAGCAAGTGCCTCCTTATTTCAAGCCAATAAATAAATGGCTCCTCCTAATGGATTTCTGACATCTGGGTCCCATGCCATTGTCAACGTAGTCAATAAACGAGAGAATTGCACAACGAGCGGCTGACACCAGGGACCCAGCAGCTCGCCCAGTTATTTTTGAGGGGTTAATTTGATAAATGCCACTCCAAATCTGGTGTTTCCGAGAAATGCCACTGCAATTTCCAAACTTTGAAAAATGCCATTTCATGCCATTTCCAGTGACATTTTTCGAAGTCTGGAGTGCCATTTTTTAAAGTTTGCAAATTGCAGTGGCGTTTTCCAAAGTTTGCAAAAATTGCAGTGGCATTTTTCAAAGTTTGGAAATTGCAGTGGCATTTTTATGAATCGCCATAATTGGAGTGGCATTTATCTACTTTGTTTTTGAGACGGAAGCAGGGTGTCACCTAGGCTGTGCGGGGCACTCTGGCCTGTCTAGACAGCCTTCTCTTTTATGTTTACCACACACCAGCCCAATAGTTTTTTTTTCTTTCTGAAAATGGCTAGCCCAGTTTTTTTTTGTGATTTGACAAGTAAGTCGCTTTGTCAGGCCTGTTGGGCTGCAAATTTTTCAAGACGAGGAGAGCTTCATTCGGCTGGACGAGAAAATGGCCTATCAGTAATGAGATATGGGTTGTACATTTTTAAAACACATCAAACCGGCAATTAGTTTCAAATTTCTTTTTTTGCCATTTCAAGATTTTAAATTGCATTAATTTTTATGCATGGACAATTTGTTGGATTTTATATTGATATACATTTATTTTTAAAATCAGTTTGAATGTGACTCGAAATTTCGGGATTAAAAACAGTTCGGACCGCACCGAAATATGCAAAATTTCGTATAATTTTTTAACTATGGCCACAATATGGGCTGTAATGCTAACAAAAAGAATATGGGCTCCAAAAAAACCTTAAGAATTAGCAAATGGGCTGTAAATTATTAGAAATAATGGCAGATGGGATGTATGCTGTTTTCCACAGATTTGAGGCTTTCCTAAAAAAAGGTTGACGCACAAGCAGTGACTGTTGGATGTCCATCCAACGGCCGTCGTGCTTCTTCAATCTCTGCTCTTCCTCCTCCAGCTGCTCAAACAAGCGCCGGCGGGACTGCCTGCTCCCTCCTCCCCGCGGCCGGCTGTGCTGCCCCGCAGGCCTCACCGCCCCACTGTACTCCCATCGCTGGCCTAGCCATCGCTCTACTCACCCACACCTGCTGTTATTCTCCGGCGACGGCAAACGAACCAGTAAACCCTCGTACAGTCATACTCCCCTACACGTGGGAAACAACTGCGGAGTCTTCCCTGCCTCCGTGTCATTCCCTTCCTAGGCTTCGCCGTCGTCCACTACTCTGGTGCTCTCAGCGCGGCCTGGTCAACGACCGACATGCATCTGAAGTGGACTGTGCGTGGAAAGGCTGATAGCTGGGTCCACGGCCGCACGCAAGGAAATGCCTCCTTATTACGCGCAAAATAATGATTCCTCCACATGACATCTGGGACCCCCCGAAAGGGCCTCTGTATTTCACGAAAAAAAGTTACCGCCGCTGACAGCTCAGACCCACCAGCTATATCTTCGCACGCAAGGAAGTGCGTCCTTATTACGCACAAAAAAATGAATACTCCCCCTGCTAGCTAGGACCCAGTATAGTGGCAGGCTGACTTGTGGGCCTACTAAGTTGACGGGGACGGAGGGCTTTGTCAACTTAGTCAATATGCACGATTCTAGCTCCAGTGACCGTACGATGTCCATCCAACGGTTGTAGTGCTTCTTCAACCTCTGGTCTTGTTGCTCCAGCCGCCCAAAGCAGCGCCGGTCGTGCCGCATGCTCCTGCCTCCCGTGGCCGGCTGTGCTCCCGCGGAGGCCTGACCGCCCCCTACTATTCCCACCACTGGCCAGGCCCTGCGGCGACGGCAGCCTCACACCGCAGCCGAACTAGTGAACCCTCGTACTCCTCTCCGTGTGGGCTTCCACTGCCGCGTCTTCCCCGGCTCCGTGTCGTCCCCTTCCTAGGCCTCGCCGTCGTCCACCGCCCTGGTGCTCTCGGCGCGGCGTGGTCAATGTGGTCAAGGAACGGCTTCCATCGGACGTGGACTGTACGTGGAGAGGCTGACAGCTGGGTCCATGGCCGCAGCAAGGAAGTGCCTCCTTATTACGCGCAAAATAATTATTCCTCCACCTGAAAGTGGGGACCCACCGGATGGGCCACCGTATTTTGCGAAAAAACGTTCCCCCCTGACTGCTGGGAACCACCAGCTACATCTTCACACGCAAGGAAGTGCCTGACAGTCGGGACCCACCTGGTCGAAGCATACGTAGCGTTCTCATTCTGGTCGCGAACGTGTACGTACATACTGGTCGATGTAGAGGCGCGCACGTGTCATAGTAGAGGGGCACGCATAGCAGGTACACGTACGTACAACGGCCAGGGTGCAAGAAAGTAAATACGGCCACGTACGTACATACGGGCGGGGTCTCGAACGCCTACTCGCGCGTACGTACGGCCAGGGCTCGTGTACATGGCTGGGTCGGAACGGAGAAACAACGTCGTCGTCGTGTTCATGGGGAGCCAACGGAATGCGTCGTGTTCATCGGGAGGAAACAGACCGCGTGGGAGCCAACCGGCTTGGACGGAACAGCCGATGGAAACGAGGACTGGCGTACCGCAGAACGGAGGAAACGGCCTTGTGTTCGACCGGCCACATTCGAAATGGGATCCTGTTCATCGGGAGGGGTCTGGCGTACTGCAAAACGGAGAAACGGACCTCCTACAGTCGATACAGGGGTCCTGTTGATCGGGAGGGGTGTGGCGTACCGCAAAACAGAGGAAACCGACTTGTGTTGGAGCGCTACGGTCGAAACGGGGGTCCTGTTCATCGGTAGGGGTGTGGCGTACCGCAAAACGGGACTCCACGGGATACTGTTCATCTCCACCGTCGAACCCCTCCAGCCTCCACGGGCTACTGTTCATCCACCATCGACCTCCTCCAGCCTCCACCTGCGACTGTTCATCCACGGGCTCCTGTTCATCCAGCCTCCACCGCGCTACTCCACCGGCTACTGTTCAACTAGCCCTCTCCACGGGCTCCTGTTCAACCACCCCTCTACGGGCTACTGTTCATCCTACCGTCCACCGTCTACTGTTCATCCTGCCCTCCATGGGGTGGTCCTGTTCATCCTGCCCTCCACGGGGTCCTGTTCATCCAGCTCCAACCGGCTCGAACGATCGGGGTCCTGTTCATCCATCCCCACCGGGAACTGTTCATCCAAACCCCCCAGCAACGCTCACTGTTCATCCAGAGGCAACGCCACGGGGTCCTGTTCATCCACCCCCACCGGGAACTGTTCATCCAACCCCCCCAGCAACGCTCACCGTTCATCCAAAGGCAGCATCGATCGGCTTCAGTTAGCAGCAGTAGCGAAGGAATCGCTCGATCGGGTTCAGTTAACAGTCATCGATCGATCGCTTGGGTTCAGTAACGCGTAGCTTGCAGCGCAATCGCTCGGGTTCAGTTAGAGCCCAACGCCTCGCACACACGCGCGTACGTACAAGAGAAACACGCATCGCTCGGCCCCCGACCACCCACCGTAACTGGGGACTCCCCGATATTTTCCACGCCCTCGCTTCTACCACGGTTTTTTCCGTCATGGACGGCCCAAAGAATGTCATGCAGCTGCGTCTCCGGCCCACCCAGGACGAAAAGCCCTTTTTCTATCATGATTTTTTGTCATAGAAGTAGGACCCCACCACATCTATGATGATACCAGGTTTTGTCACAATTATCATCATAGAAGTGTCATAAGTATGATAGAAAAGATTTTCGTTCGGCCCAAAATGTCACGGATGTGTCTTTTTTTGTAGTGCAAGCTAGACATCCGGCTGGAGTGGTGAGCATGATCATCGAGGAACTGAGAGCCTGGTGGGAGGCGGGCTGCTTCGCCACCATCGTGGCTTTTTAGTTGCCTTCTAGGTGATGCTTGCCTGTGTTGGGCTTGTCACTGGCTCGGCCAGTGCCCTGACTAGCTATTTGTCTTCTGGTGCTCCCGGGATGGTGGTTCATGTAAAAATTATCTTTCCTTATCTTAATAAAGACCGATTTCGGCCTTTTGAATACAAGCTAGACACCATATGCAACATGCAAATACATATGACACCGCGAAGTTAAAGCAAGCACCTGGGATGGTGGTTCATGGCGAGCGAGATCATCAACTCCAGAGCTACGTTTACCGTCCCATCTGTTGAACATGCAACCTTTAAAGCGTTGAAACGTGTCTTGCTTGCCAACGACAGAGCTACGTTTACCGTCCTACGTTTACCGTCCCATCTGTAAAACAGGAGCGACTTCTCTCTTTTATTTCGTGCTTCTGTCAAGGCAGAGTCTGAAATACCCATGCATAAAAAACAATAGTGAGAGTAAGGGTGAAGTGTGTGCACAACTAGTGCACTGTAAAAGTAGTAGATAGCTGTAAAATAAATGACAGGAGACACATGATAGCTCTACAACATTGCATGGCAAAAAAATAGATTCTACTCCGTATGATTTTGTAATATATGAGCACAGGGATGGCTGGGAAATGTAGGTACTCCTCCAGCACACCACCACATGTGGTCTTGTCAAATTAACAGTCTACTGAAAATAAATAGGCCAGTCTATTTTTTTATGAACCGTCTGATCTACAAGGAACGGGCAGATGGCCTTTGTCTACCTCCTGCCAGTCACTGTTGACGATCTTTCTCGAACCGCCAGCGACCACTGGCCCAGACCCCTGCCTCCGCCGCCCCACCCTCCTCTCGACCTCACACCACCGTCGTGCTTGGCAGTGCCCCCGGCCATCCCTTTAAGCCCGGCCGACCTCCAGATCGGGCGCCAGCAGCTCCTAGGCCCCACACATCCCTAAGATAAACACTGAGGTGTTGCTTCCCTGGCGTAATAGGCAGACTAGCGCCTGTTACATTGGGAAATGCTTCCTTTAATTGGAATCAACTGACCAGGAATTGAAATACAGGGGGCGACGGACCTCTAGCTAAGGTGAAATTGTATATGAGGAGAAACCTTGTGCATCGTGAGTTACCTGGAACATCTAGTATCAGGAAGAAGGTGTAGGAAGAAGCGGTCAACTAGTGTCTTCTGTGGGATGAATACCGTGCAAGAAGACACGTAAGATTTGCACGAATAAGGGAAGAGGAGTACCATTTCTGGTTGCCAGTGTTGTGTCCTCATGATATCGCGGCGGTGTTCTTCTTTTTACTGGGGGAACCGATGTTTTGGAGGAGCGTGGAGCCTTGGACGATCCCATGGCCAAATTGTTGACTGTGTTGCGGTGGCCGTTTGTCGGCGGAAGGGAAGCATATCCGAGGCGGCGAAGGACGGCGTAGCGGGAACAACTTCAGTGCAGTGGACGGTAGCGACGTTGTAGCGGCAGCGGTGAGGCGCAGGACGACGTGGTTGAACTGGCTCGGGTACGGCGCACGTCGATGTCCTGGAGGTAGCTCGGCCTCGGCTTCAACTACTAGCTGTGGAGGGCGTTGTGGTTGCGGTTGCGGTGGATGACAACGTTGGGGTATCGGCTCTGGTGTGATGGAGGAGGGAAGCGGTTGATGGGTGGGATGGGGTGGCGGACGGAGGACGCCAGGGTTCTGTGGCTGGTGGAGAGGTAGTTTTGGCGCCCACGGAGTACGAATGGGGAATCGGACGGGGGGAGGGCGGGGGAGCTAAGGGGGATCCATGTTTTGGTCTGGGGCGCACTTGTTTTTGGTTTTTTTGAACAGATGGGACGCGCTTATTTGAAATTTGGGGAAAGTACAAACTTTGCCCCCCTCTTAAATTTCGGACCTACTGTGTGTCGGGGGTAGGACGGTAATCCCAGGTGTCCCAAATAGTGGGCGGGAGTGATTTTGCCGAGCGCATGTGTGCTTAGGCGGCCATGGTGTATGAATGTTTTTGGGAGGCGGTTGTGTGGCGTCTAGATGAAGCTACAAACCTACCCCGGTTTAGACCTTTGGACGTCGGGCCGGTACCTTTCACGGGTCAGAATTGGAAAAGTAATTTCCTTCTACCAAACATTGGTATCATGCGGTTTCAGGTGAGTAGAGGCTCTTTTGGCGCTTCGTTCACATTTAGAGTACTCTTGAACTTTGAGGATTGACCTAAATAGATAACGTTAAATTTGACCTTGTATGTTTGAAAACCTCATTAAATTATGCGCTTCTTTTTGAAATTTTGACATTTGAAAATCCTATAACTACGATTATTTTGGAATGGAGGACGTAAATTTGAATCGATTTTGTACACGACTATGTATGCTATTATGTACAAAATTAGAGCAAAGATTGGTGCCCCCATAATTTAGGTATGATTTACAAATGCCGTGATATCAAATTAAAATAATTGAATGGACTTCATGTTGAATTTGAACTTTTTAAACCACCTTAAGTTGAATTCAAATGTATGCTAGTTCCTAGCTAGCTATTTATAATGTTCATTGTGTAACTTTTTTATGTATAATGTGCTTCACACACACAACATGAACTATACTCACGTTTATATTCGATTGCTAAAGCGATAAATTATCTGGATTTCAAAATACTAACACTGTGGATCAATTATGTCGAATAATAACATAGACATGCTCAAATTCGATAGAATATAGATGTCTAATGGATCAATGACCGTTCCTTATGCGAATTGCAAATATCATGATCCCATCCTAATATTTGGATACACTTTATATTTTTAATCAATGTGTACATCAGTCTTTTACGTGTAGTTTCACTCTCCATAAGGCCCCTCCTCACACACATGCTCACTTTATCTCTCACACATACGCACACACAGTGTATATCCATCGGTGGTCTCTCACACATGCTCACACACTCTCTCCCGAGGTGTCTTTCTCGCAGACAAGATCTATAACCCTCTCTCCCTCTCGTAAACATTTACGACTGTTTTCACTAACCTTTATCACAAGCATTCTTCCTCTCACAAGCATACACACGCACAATCCCCATCGACCCTTTCTATATACATAGACCTGCCTACGTGCCTCCCGCACGCACATTATCTTTAGGCCTATCTCTCACGCATTGTCTCCACCTCTCTTCCTAATTGACGAGTATGATTCTAGCAGAGCATTCTGTATGATGCCCCTTAAAGTTAGGTTGGATGAATAGTAATATCAGAGATAAGGGGTTACCTTAGTCCGAGGACCTAGGGTTACAAATCCTAGCTGGCTTTGTCAGTGGACATAGAGTCCTTCACGACTTTGCTATCTTTGTCTTGTATGCCTAGTCCTCCATGGGTCTCCCTAAATGCGTCACGGACCGACCAATGTGGCGCAGGATGGAACCGAACCAAGGGCCTCACCTTGGCCCATTGGACCTCACACGGTGACACACCCTCTGCCCCCAGGTCTCGTTATCTTGTCACACCTACACATACCAACACAGACACCACACAAAACATTTTCTCCTCGTGCCTCTATCCCCTCCCCCTTGCAAATACACACTCAAGGGCATCTCTCGCCGTGACATCCTATTCGTCTCTCTCTCTAGACCTCTCTCATTTCTCGTGCTATCTCTCCCATGCCCCCCACCGGCCCCTCTATCCATGCCTCTCCCGAATACGTAATACATACACATACCTCTCTAGGCCCTGCCAAGTACATCAACTACACATTCACACATGTTACCCATTGATATAAAAAGCCCTCTCTTCATGTTTATTTCGGATACAACATTCCTTTTGAATAAAACCACACAAACTGTGGCCAAAAAATTATTTTAGAATTTCTACATATATACAACATTACAAAGTTATATGGAGGAGTATGAACGTTAATTTGCATTGCATGGTGCCCCCAATGATATTTATTCCGCACTGTGAATTTTTATATTTTTATACAATATATAATGTTAGTCAATATAAAGAGAAACAAATAGCATCTCTCTCTCCATCGCATACACCCCTCTACACCCCTTTCACGTACACACACAAACTATCTCGAGGTCCTCTAAAAGTATGCCCCCAGCACATTCACGCATGTTTCATCTTTCTCTCGCGATATATACAGTGACGATCATTGTATTTGAAGCGAAAGCACGATACATACATTGGAATTCAGAATCCACTCATTACGGTCACCATTTATGTTTTGTGGTTATTATACAGTCACGGGCTCACCGTACAGCTCTGTATTTGCTCAAGACATGACTAGTTGACCAGTTAAACGCTCCACGTGGCACCTCTAGTGTTGCATCACATTATCTCACTACCATTGGGCCCACCTGTCGGCGTGTATAAGAATGAAAACAAACGATAAAAAAATATTGGACGGTGGTTTGAAGTCATGACCGCGGGCACAGTGGACAAGGTGGCCTTGTATTGGTATGTCAAGCCGTCTGTTTTAACACACAGGAGCTGGTGTAGTGATTATACACACACGCACGCATGCACAGGAACTACATGCACACAATACTCACACGAACACACGTAGCAACACACGTACGCAACACTCACACGTACACACACTGCCATGCACGCACGCAACACTCACATGCACACACGCACGCATGCATGCCCACACCACACGACCAACACACACTCTCACGCTCAAGTGCTCAACCTACATGTGCATGCGCACACATCAGGCCCTCAGACACGTACACAAGCAGGTGGTTCCCGCACACGGGTTGGAGTCTTGTCGCGCCTGCGTAAATTTGTGTTTATCTGACCTTTTTCCTATGCGAATTGACAGGTGGGACCCACAAGGAACGTGGTCAATTTAACTATTCAACATAGTGCCACGCAGACTATTTGGTCGGTCAATAGAGTGCAATCCGATGCTGAACGGTGAGCAAGTGACCGTATAATCACCGCAAAACGTATATAGTGACCGTAATGAGCGTATTCTGAAGTCCGGTGATCGTATTACACTTTTTGCTTGAAATACACTGACCGCCCGTGTATTTATATCTTCTCTCGCTCTCTCCATGGAGCCGAGTAGGCCAATGTGCCAGTGCCAAAATTGGCGCACGCCACCCCATAATTGCTGTACTGGTTTCGTAAGAGCGAACAAGCATTCATGTCTACTATACAAACTGTAGATATGAGTTACAAATGCTATCAAGACGAATACAAATATTTGCATCCAATTTATGCCCAATTTCTCTTTGTAGGCCCTCCAAAAGTACATCTCTACACGTTCTCGCATGTTACATCTAACAACTATGAAATACAACACTACTACTACACTCTAACACAATAAATCATATGTGTTTTTGGTTTTACTAGATCTCATATTGTTACTTAATTATTCAGTTTGCATACATTAAAATTGCCTTTGAAATGTATGGCTAGTATCATCTACCGCACGGGAAAAATCCTGCCCTTGCCTGTTTAATCGGGTTTGTATCGATGGATCGTGCAAAACAACAAAACTATAGTAGTACTACAGTACAAGTAACAGTTCACTAGGCCGCCATGTTGTGTACTCCTCTGTCGTAAGAGTCGAACGCTCGCTTTCATAAATGTTCTAGTCCCTTTCGCCGACATGTGGGACATCAAGCAACCGGGTCCACGTGCCATACCGAAATAATAGTGCAGAGAAGCAGGGGTGAAGCACCCCAGTCATGGCGACGGCGTAATAATGAGCAATGAGGCGTCAAATCACAAAGCTGCACCTTTCCCACAGTTAAGTTGGAGGGACGAAGTACTAATGCTAAAAAAGAAGTTGGAGGGATGAAGCAACCATCATTTCACTCGTTGCTGAATCCGCTTCTCCATCATCATCTTCAAGTTAACCACGTGTTGCTTCTGTCGTTGTTCTGCCTCATGTGGGGCGCGAGTCGGCTTGGTAAATCACTGACACATGGGACCACATGTTAGCAAACCGCCAGGCCAACGTCCTCTAAAAATAAGAACCCCCCCACCATCCGCGCGGCAAAATCACCTCCTTTTTACTAATCTTGATACTATAATTTTTTAGATCAATATAATCAAGATTTGTATAGATAGCACACAGGAGCAAAACCTAGTGGTACGGTTAAGGGCATCCACAATGTGTAGCCAAATGTGAAAATAGCTTTTGGCATCGATGGGAACCATAGTGGACGGTGCTGCCAAAGCCAAAAAGATGGAACCGAAGCTCCCTAATTGATTGATTGAAGGAATAGAAAAATTGCAACCTCTCTCCTCTTTCTCCCATGCTTGGACGCATGTACAGTATAGAGCACACAGTCTACTCCCCTATCCCTTCGATCACAAACCACAAAGCAGTGAGGCGTCAAATCACAAAGCACGGACGAAGCAACCATCATTTCACTCTTTGCTGACTCTCCATCGTCTTCTCCGAGAAACCACCTTACCGCACTAAGGTGGACGGACGACGCTATTGTGTAGTACTAGTACATTTACGTGTCCTTTGGTTCAACGGACTTCCTAGATGCAAATAAGGCGGCTGTCCCGGCTTGCATGCGGCACTTGTGAATGATTTACCGTGGTCTCCCTCAATGGTGTTCTCCGTCGAATGCACTTCGCCAAACCAAAACGTTCGAGATATCGTCGACGTCACCGCAATGGGGAAGGAAGTCAAATAGTTACTACCTCCATTTTTTGTACAAGGCCAGTATCAAAATTATAATTGGCAGAAGGCCACTAACACTAATCGAGGCAAAATTGATGGGGTTTGCCTCGTACTAGCAACCAAGGACATTAATATACCCTTGCATGCATGCGGAAGTGAGAAGGTTGGTTTGCATGGTGCTGCATTAATCAAGCGATGAGGAGTGAGATGGTTATCTCTTTGGGCATTGGATAAAAAATACGCATTAATCCACACGTCAAACGAAGATTTGTATCGATCAATCCCGTGAAGGAAAACCCTGCCTTTCTTTTTTAACACAAGTAGTACTCCCACGTTAGGGTCTAGGCCATTCATTGCTATACTTCGCCACACATTTTTTCCAAGCTTGCCTAAAGTTTTCAAAATGAAAAGGAGGTACACTTGCGCACAGTTGTCGCGGTCGCACCACACCCTCACACAGTCGCTCCTGCACGCCGCAAACCCAACCAAGGGAACGCACCCTCACTGACATGTGCTACCGCATATTATCAAACCAAACTCAGCCATACTACCGTTGACACATAATTTTCGTTCATACAGTTTGTTTATCCAACCGCATGTTGGGGAAGATCCGTACGGCCCATGCGGTGGTCTGTTGGGGAAGAAGAAGAGGTGAGGAAGAAGAAGGGTTAGGACACGTAGGATATTCATCCAACCGCCTGAAATGGTCGACTGACCCAAATGATGAAAGTCAGGTGACTTGCAGAAATATATGTTTTTACATAGCAAAAGATCCCTAAAAACAAACATAAAGAAAAACTATCACTGCTCGCGGAATGAGACGGCCTCGTCGTCTTTGGTTGCCAGCGCGAACCAGCCGTAGCTACCGACGTGTGTCTCCGCACCGTGGTTTTCCTCGGCCTCTAGCTACTCGTTCACGCGGAGTGTGCAAGCACTCTGCACGGAGCCGAGCACCGCCCGGTTCAAGTCCAAGACGTCCGGTTCCGCCTGCAGGAGGGCCTCGATGGCAGCGGCATCCGCGCGCTCCGCATCGAGTTGAGCCTCCGTCGCCCGGTTCAAGTCCAGGACGTCTGGTTCCGCCTGCAGGAGGGCCTTGATGGCAGCGGCATCTGCGCGCTCCGCGTCAAGTTGAGCCTCCACCGCCCGGTTCACATCCACGACATCTGGTTCTGCCTGCAGGAGGGCCTCAATGGCAGCGGCATCCGCGCGCTCCGCATCGAGTTGAACCTCCACCTCCCAGTCCTCCTTTAGGATCGCCAGGTTGAACCGCTGGTCCTCCTGCACCATTGGGGCCCGGATGCCGGCACGAAGTCGACGTCCATCGTCTCATATGCATCAGGGGCCTTCTGCGCCGCGACCTCCGCCATGAACATTGGATCGGCTTCCTCCTCCTCGGAGCTTGGCTCCAGAGAACTCGGGGATTGGCCCGCCACAAAGCAAGCTTGGGAACGGAGGTCTGTGGCGCCGACCGCCCCGCGATTTCTGTGCGGCGCTTCGGCATCAGCATCTTGTAGTATGTGATCTTGCGACGCACCATGACTTTCCGGAGAACTAGGGGACGCTTGATGCGGGCTAGGGGATCGAAAGGTGGGGGAATGGGCTGGAGAGGAGGTGTGGTTTTGGGGCAGTGGTGACCGGCCGGCAAGTAGCTGGCGTAGGCCGAGTAGTGAAGGTTCTGGTGTGAATAGTGGTTCCAGTGACGACTGATACGTCTCCAATGTATCTATAATTTTTGATTGTTCCATGCTTTTTATTATCAATCTTGGATGTTTTATAATCATTTTATATCATTTTTTGGTACTAACCTATTGACATAGTGCCAAGTGCCAGTTGTTGTTTTCTGCATGTTTTTTACATCGCAGGAAATCAATATCAGATGAAGTCCAAATGCCACGAACATCACGGAGATTTTTTATGGACCAGAAGGAAGATATTGGGCCCTGGTTGCACCTGGGGGAGTCCCGAGGAGGGGACAACCCACCAGGGTGCGCTAGGAGGCCCAGGCGCGCCCTGGTGGGTTTTGCCCACCTTGAGTGCCCCCCGGACCGCCTCTTTGCTCTATAAATACCCCAAAAATCCTAGAACCCTAGGGGAGTCGACGAAATATTCATCCAGCCACCACAGATTCCAGAACCACCAGATCCAATCTAGACACCATCTCGGATGGGGTTCACCACCTCCATTGGTGCCTCTCCGATGATGCGTGAGTAGTTCTTTGTAGACCTTCGGGTCCGTAGTTAGTAGCTAGATGGCTTCCACTCTCTCGCTGAATTCTCAATCCAATGGTCTCTTGGAGATCCATATGATGTAACTCTTTTTGCGGTGTGTTTGTTGGGATCTGATGAACTTTGAGTTTACGATCAGTCATAGCTTTTTATATCCATGGAAGTTATTTGAGTTTCTTTGATATCTTATATGCATGATCTCTTATAGCCTCGTATTTCTTCTCCGATATTTGGGTTTTGTTTGGCCAACTTGATCTATTTATCTTGCAATAGGAAGAGGTGCCCGGTAGTGGGTTCGATCTTACGGTGCTTGATCCCAGTGACAGAAAGGGAAACGACATGTATGTATTGTTGCTACTAAGGATAAAAAGATGGGGTCTATCTCTACATAGATAGATCTTGTCTACATCATGTCATTGTTCTTATTGCATTACTCCGTTTTCCATGAACTTAATACACTAGATGCATGCTGGATAGCGGTCGATGTGTGGAGTAATAGTTGTAGATGCAGGCAGGAGTCGGTCTAGTAATTTTGGACGTGATGCCTATGTAATGATCATTGCCTGGATATCGTCATAATTATTTGAGGTTCTATCAATTTCCCAACAGTAATTTGTTTACCCACCATTTTCTATCTTTCTCGAGAGAAGCCACTAGTGTAACCTACGGCCCCAGGGTCTTCTTTCTCATATATTTGCTTTGCGATCTATTTTATTTTCACTTTTTATTCAGATCTATTAAACCAAAAATACTTTACTGCACTTTATTTTATTTGCGATCTATTTATTCAATATATTACAACTTTCTCCCGTCATCACGCAATTTCTGGCGCCGTACCCCGAAAGGGATTGACAACCCCTTTAACACGTCGGGTTGCGAGGTGTTGTTATTTGTGTGCAGGGGTTGTTTACGTTGTGTTGCTTGGTTCTCCTACTGGTTAGATAACCTTGGTTTCATATCTGAGGGAAATACCTACCGCCGCTGTGCTGCATCATCCCTTCCTCTTTGGGGAAATACCGACGTAGCTTCAAGCGACATCAAAAGGAATTTCTAGCACCGTTGCTGGGGAGGATCTTCAACATATACCAGGTTCCTAATCACAAATCTCATTTCCTCGCAATTTACATTATTTTCCATTTGCCTCTCGTTTTCCTCTCGCCCACTTCACAAAAATTTGCCGTTTTATTCGCCTCTTTTTTCCGTTCGCCGTTTTCTTGTCGGATCTGTTTTTGAGTGCAATCTTGTTGTCTGGTCATCATGACTCAAGAGAACACCAAGTTATGTGATTTCTCAAATACCAAAAACAATGATTTTATTGGCACTCCGCTTGCTCCTCCCGCCACTAGTCCGGAGTCTTGTGATATTAATACTACATTGCTGAATCTTGTTATGAAAGATCAATTTTCCGGTACTCCTGATGAGGATGCCGCGTCCCATCTTAACACCTTCATGGAATTATGCGATATGCAAAAGAAAAAAGATGTGGACAATGATGTGGTGATGATGAAATTATTTCCGTTTTCTTGCGTGATTCTGCAAAAATTTGGTTCTCTTCTTTGCCTCGCAATAGTATCGATTCTTGGAATAAGTGCAAAGATGCTTTTATCACTAAGTATTTTCCTCTTGCAAAAATTATTTCCCTTAGAACCCAGATCATGAATTTCAAGCAACTTGAACATGAACATGTTGCACAATCTTGGGAAAGGATGAAAATGATGCTAAGGAATTGCCCAACTCATGGGTTAAATCTATGGATGGTCATACAAAATTTTTATTCGGGGTTGAATTTTGTTTCTCGTAATCTTTTAGATTCCGCCGCGGGTGGAACCTGTATGGAAATTACTTTGGGTGAAGCCACCAAATTGCTTGATAATATCATGGCAAATTATTCACAATGGCATACCGAAAGAGCTCCTACTAGTAAAAAAGTTAATTCGGTTGAAGAAATTTCCTTTTTGAGTGCTTATGAAATTAATTGCTAGTAAAAGTGCTCCTATTGATTTTAATGATATGCCTTTGTCTACTTTGATTGAGCAAAATAGTGATGCCATAGATGTGAATTTTATCTCTCGAAATAATTTCAACAACAATGCTTATAGAGGTAATTTTAATCCTAGGCCTTTTCCTAGTATTTCCTCTGATAATTATGGTAATTCCTATGGAAATCAATATTATAATAATAATAGGAACACCTCTGATCTTGAGAATAATATTAAAGAATTTATCAACACGCAAAAAGTTTTCAACACTTCTATAGAAGAAAAGTTGAATAAGATTGATGATTTGTCTAGAAGTGTTGATATAATTGCTCTTGATGTGGAAAATCTCAAGTTGAAATTTTTTGTGCCTAAAGTTGATGAATCAATTAAAGCTTTTTAAGTTTCTATGGATGAAAGTAAGAAAAGAACCGCTATGCTTAGAGCTAAAAGAGAATTTTTAGAAAAATCGTTTTCTAGTGATTTCTTTCCTAAAAGTGATGAAGATCTTAAAATGATTGGTGTTTCTTCTATTGATTCCTTGTTTAGAAAAGTTAATATTGATGAAAAAGGGACTAGAGAAGAGTCAACTTTAGGTAGAAGGCGTCCCAATATTTCGGAGGGTGAAATCTTGTTGAGAAAATTGATGAAAGTGGGTTTGGGGAGGTCAAAACTTTAGCTAGTGATGCACCCACTCTTTTGGATTACAAAGACTTTAATTCTGATAGTTGATCTTTGATTTATTGTATTTGTTTGTTGCAATCCATGCTAAATTCACCCCATGCTTATGAACAAAATAAAGCTTTTACTAAACCTATTGTTGATGCTATGATGAAAGCTTTGGAAGAAAAGTTGGAATTAGAAGTATCAATTCCTAGAAAATTGCATGACGAATGGGAACCTACTATCAAAGTCAAGATTAAAAATTATGAGTGTTTTGCTTTGTGTGACTTGGGTGCTAGTGTTTCTACAATTCTGAAATCTTTATGTGATGTGCTTGGTCTTACTAATCTTGAAGAATGTTCTTTGAATTTGCACTTGGCGGATTCTACTATTAAAAAGCCTATGGGAAGAATTAATGATGTTCTTATTCTTGCAAATAGGAATTATGTGCCCATATATTTTATCGTTCTTGATATTGATTGCAATCGGTCTTGTCCAATTATTCGTAGTAGACCGTTTTTACGCACTACCGGTGCCGTGATTGATATGAAAGAAGGCAATATTAAGTTCCATTTTCCTTTGAGGAAGGGTATGGAACACTTTCCTAGAACAAAAATTAGGCCACCTTGTGAATCAATCATGAGGGCATCTTATGGATCTCGAACCAAAGATGACAAAACTTAGATCCCTGCTTTATGCCTAGCTAAGGGCAGAAAACTATAGCGTTTGTTGGGAGGCAACCCAATCAATAAAATTTATTTTTCCTTTTCGCTTTCTGTTTTTGTGTGTTTGCACAATTATGCTACTGGTATTATTGTGTTTTATTTAGTGTTTGTGCCAAGTAGAACCAATAGGATCTTCTTGGGTGATAGTTGTTTGATCTTGCTGAAAAAAACAGAAACTTTGCGCTCACGAAAAAAATTCCCATTTTTTTATCAGAAAGAGCTTTTGCCCTGATTCTATTTGCAGAAGATTAATATAGAAATTACCCAGGTATTCCTACATTTTCAGAATTTTTGGAGTTCCATAAGTTTTCGAAATAATCAGATTGCTACAGACTGTTCTGTTTCGACAGATTCTGTTTTCTTTGTGTTGTGTGCTTATTTTGATGGCTCTATGGTTTTCTTTGATGAGTTTTTGCCATAGAAAAGTTGGAATACAGTAGATATAATACAAAAACAAAATATGAATTGGTTTGATTCAGCACTTATAGTAGTGGTTTGCTTTCTTATACTAACGGATCTCACGAAGGTTTTGTTGAGTTTTCTGTGATTGAAGTTTTCAAGTTTTGGGTTATCTTACGATGGGTGAAAGAAGGGTAGAAGAGCCTAAGCTTGGGGATGCCCGGCATCCCAAGCTATTATCCAAGAATGAGCAACCAACTAAGCTTGGGCTTGCCCCTGAGTGGCATCCCCTCTTTCTTCTAACAACTATCGGTATTTTACTCGAAGCAATATTTGTATTCGTCACATGATATGTGTTTTGCTTGGAGCGTCTTGTATGATGAGTCTTTGCTTGTTTTATTTTGTGTTTTAAGTCATCAATCCTTTCTGTACACACCTATTTGAGAGAGCCAAAATTATTTCATGACTTGTTACAATTGCTCTCTGTGCTTCACTTAAATCTTTTATGAGTTAGGACTTGCTCTAGTGCTTCACTTATATCTTTTTGAGCACGGTGTGCTTAGTATTTTTGAAGAAATGCTCTCTTGCTTCACTTAGATTTATTTGAGAGTTAGTAAAATTTTAAATAAATTCTCTCTTGCCTCACTTAAATTATTTTGAGAGAAATAAAAAATTATGCTCATGATCTTCACTTATATTTGTTTGAGCTTATGAAAAGCAACACATGAAAATTAGTCACAAAGTGATAGATATCCAAGAAGGATAAGTAAAAAAAATTCATGAAGATCATTGGACAAAATAAACTTGATTCTTAGTAATAGTTTTGAGATATGATGATGTGATATGTGAGTTGTGTTGATGAGTTATTATGCTTTAGTAAGAATGCTGGTGTTAAGGTTTGTAATTACCTATGCATGCATGAAAGTCAATAGTCATGCAATGAAATTATATCCTACTTATGGTGCATTATTCGGTGTTAATTATGCTTAATGATTGCTTATGAGATTATTCGTTTCTTGGTTGGTCACTTCTCAATCTTTTTGCTAGCCTTCATTTTGCACCAAGTATGATCTCTACTTGTGCATCCAAAATCCTTTAAACCAGTTTTGCCACATGAGTCCACTATATCTACCTATATGCGGTATTCTTTTTCCGTTCTAAGCAAATTTGCATGTGCCATCTCTAATTTTCAAAATAAACTTCTCTTTTGTGTGTTTGTTTCGCTCGCGGAACGGTAACGGGTGGCTAATATTTTCCATGCTGGATGTGTTATTCTCACGATGAGTGTTTATTCACTTGTCATCGCACGAGAGTAAGGCAAAGGTTTTAGGGATGCCCAGTCCCGAAATGCAAAATTGAATTTACTTTATGTTGTCAAATAATAAATTCCTTGGAAAGTGTTGGTATGGAGGGCAACCGTGGATACGGCTAGCCATGGAAAGTGAAAGAATGGTGGAAAAAGGAATAAACTTTTTTTCTCTTTGGGAACCGCCTATGGCATATCTAGCATCGAAAGTGTTTGGAACTCTAAGTCGTTTTCGTTGGTGGGATGGATACACCTCCCAAAATGTTTTTATCTCTAATTTTTTGCTTTGAGCTCTGGCACCTCTACAAATCCCTACTTCCCTCTGCGAAGGGCCTTTCTTTTAATTTATGCAATTTTTATTTTTGAATTTGAGTCTCCATCTTCTCTTACAAAAGCACCAACTAAGAGGCAATATGATCGTACTTAAGTATTGGATGTAGCTAATATCTGAGTGTGTTTCATGAATACATCAATGTTTGAGCATGATGGGCTAGGGATAAATTATTTTAGTGTTGATATTTTGAAAGACATGGTTGCTTGTTGATATGCTTGAGTATCTAAATTATTATGTCAAAACAAGACTATTGCTTTGAATCACATAAAAGTCCAAATGTCCATGCTACAAAGAAAAGAATATGATATGGCATGATAAACAACACTCCACATCAAAAATTCTGTTTTTATCACTTACCTACTCGAGGACGAGCAGGAGTTAAGCTTGAGGATGCTGATATGTCTCCAACGTATCTATAATTTTTGATTGTTCCATGCTATTTTATTATCAATCTTGGATGTTTTATAATAATTTTATAGTCATTTTATATCATTTTTTGGTACTAACCTATTGACATAGTGCCAAGTGCCAGTTGCTGTTTTCTGCATGTTTTTTACATCACAGGAAATCAATACGAGTCCAAATGCCACGAAACTTCACGGAGATTTTTTATGGACCAGAAGGAAGATATTGGGCCCTGGTTGCACCTGGGGGAGTCCCGAGGAGGGGACAATCCACCAGGGTGCGCCAGGAGGCCCAGGCGTGTCCTAGTGGGTTGTGCCCACCTCGAGTGCCCCCCGGACCGCCCCTTTGCTCTATGAATACCCCAAAAATCCCAGGCGCCGCAGAGTCCAGAACCACCAGATCCAATCAAGACACCATCTCGGATGGGGTTCACCACCTCCATTGGTGCCTCTCCGATGATGCATGAGTAGTTCTTTGTAGACCTTCGGGTCCGTAGTTAGTAGCTAGATGGCTTCCTCTCTCTCGCTGAATTCTCAATACAATGGTCTCTTGGAGATCCATATGATGTAACTCTTTTTGCGGTGTGTTTGTTGGGATCTGATGAACTTTGAGTTTATGATCAGTCATATCTTTTTATATCCATGAAATTCATTTGAGTTTCTTTGATCTCTTATATGCATGATCTCTTATAGCCTTGTATTTCTTCTCCGATATTTGGTTTTTTGGCCAACTTGATCTATTTACCTTGCAATGGGAAGAGGTGCCCCGTAGTGGGTTCGATCTTATGGTGCTTGAGACCAGTGACAGAAAGGGAAACGACACGTATGTATCATTGCTACTAAGGATAAAATGATGGGGTCTATCTCTACATAGATAGATCTTGTCTACATCATGTCATCGTTCTTATTGCATTACTCTGTTTTTCCATGAACTTAATACACTAGATGCATGCTGGATAGCGGTCGATGTGTGGAGTAATAGTAGTAGATGCAGGCAGGAGTCGGTCTACTAATCTTGGACGTGATGCCTATGTAATGATCATTGCCTGGATATCATCATAATTATTTGAGGTTCTATCAATTGCCCAACAGTAATTTGTTTACCCACCGTTTGCTATCTTTCTTGAGAGAAGCCACTAGTGAAACCTACGTCCCCCAGGTCTTCTTTCTCATATATTTGCTTTGCGATCTATTTTTTTGCACTTTTTATTCAGATCTATTAAACGAAAAATACAAAAATACTTTGCTGCACTTTATTTTATTTGCGATCTATTTATTCAATCAATTACAACTTTCTCCCATGATAACGCAATTTCTGGCGCCGTACGCCAAAAGGGATTGACAACCCCTTTAAGACATCGGGTTGCGAGGTGTTGTTATTTGTGTGCAGGGGTTGTTTACGTTGTGTTGCTTGGTTCTCCTACTGGTTCGATAGCCTTTTCATATCTGAGGAAATACCTACCGCCGCTGTGCTGCATCATCCCTTCCTCTTTGGGGAAATACCGACGTAGCTTCAAGCGACATCAACGACCGGTCAATCGGTTTTGATTGTACATCGCTCTTGTCGCGTTCGCGTTGCACCCCGGCACGTTGGACCCTCCACGTCGCTCATCGAATGGAACACGCTTCGTCTTGCGTTTTTGCTCGCTTGTGGTACTGTAGTTGAGAGAAAACTGACGTCCCACCCCCTCCCCCGCCCGCGTCATTTATACTACTACTAGAAGAGAGAGAGGTCGGCCGAGTGTTACTAGTACTCCCTCCGTTTTATGTGGAGTAAATAAAAACAGAGGGAGTATGCTACTAGTAGTACTATGAGCACTGCATACTCTACTACAGATGTTGTCAGTACTCCACTAGTACAATCAGACAGGGAGCTTAAAAAAGTTACTATTGGACTGGCTATACGTGGCGAAATCCTAGTACGAAGAGCATGTGTGAGAACAAGCACATTCACATGTTTGAAAACAAATTGGAAACCATCTCTGTTTGAATACAAATCTAGGAGTACGTACGAATCTAACAATATTGATTGGGCGTTGTTGAATGTTGATACATTTTTCTGTAAGTTTGATCAAAGTAGAGATACTTTGACTACACATAAAACTTATATGTAAACTAGAAAGGATCATAGGGAGTATATTGTACGTTCAAAAGTGAAACGAACATTGAATACCCTTTATATATGATTTGCTGATGCTATGATCACCGGTTCAAAATTTTGAATCCGCCTTAGGTATCACACATGCACCCACTCGTTCTCTCTCGGTTTCATCTCGGGGTCCGGAGATCGATTGAAAGAGGACTAGGGTGGGTACAGTACATTCATTTCGCTTTTGAACGTATAATATACTCCCTCCGATCCCCACAGACCCCCCGATATGTCTCCAACGTACCTATAATTTTTTACTGTTCCATGTTGTTATATTATCATTCTTGGATGTTTTACAATCATTTCATAATCATTTTATATCTTTTTTGGTACTAACCTATTGACATAGTGCCCAGTGCGAGTTGCTGTTTTCTGCATGTTTTTTACATTGCAGGAAATCAATACCAAACGGAGTCCAAATGCAGCGAAACTTTTTGTGGATTTTTTATGGACTAGAAGACATCCAGTGGGCGAAAGAAGTACCGAAGAGGGAGCCCGAGGTGAGCACAAGACACCAGGGCGCGCCTGCAGGCCCAGGCGCGCCCTGGTGTGTTGTGCCCACCTCGGTGGCCTCCTGCACCGCCTCTTTGCTCTATAAATACCCCAATATTCCAGAAACCCTAGGGGAGTCAACGAAAATCAATTCCAGCCGCTGCAAGTTCCAGAACCACCAGATCCAATCTAGACACCATCACGGAGGGGTCCATCATGTCCATTGGTGCCTCTCCGATGATGCGTGAGTATTTCTTTGTAGACCTACGGGTCTGTAGTTAGTAGCTAGATGGCTTCCTCTCTCTCTTTTGATTCTCAATACAATGGTCTCTTGGAGATCCATATGATGTAACTCTTTTTGCGGTGTGTTTGTTGGGATCCGATGAACTTTGAGTTTATGATCAGATCTATCTTTTTATCCATGAAAGTTATTTGAGTCTTCTTTTGATCTCTTATATGGATGATTGCTTATAGCATCGTATTTCTTCTCCGATATTTGGGTTTTGTTTGGCCAACTTGATCTATTTATCTAGCAATGGGAAGAGGTGTTTTGTGATGGGTTTGATCTTACGGTCCTTGGTCCCATTGACAGAAGGGGAACCGACACGTATGTATCATTGCTATTAAGGATAACAAGATGGGGTCTATTTCTACATAAATAGATCTTGTCTACATCATGTCATTGTTCTTAGTGCATCACTACGTTTCTCCATGAACTTTATACACTATTTGCATGCTGGATAGCGGTTGATGTGTGGAGTAATAGTAGTAGATGCAGGCAGGAGTCGGACTACTAATCTTGGACGTGATGCCTATATAATGATCATTGCCTGGATATCGTCATGATTATTTGAAGTTTTATCAATTGCCCAACAGTAATTCGTTTACCCACAGTTTGCTATTTTTCTCGAGAGAAGCCACTAGTGAAATCTACGGCCCCCAGGTCTCTTCTTTATTATATTTGCCTTTCCAATCTATTTTTATTTGCTTTTATTTTCAGATCTATTAAACCAAAAATAGAAAAATACCATGTTGCACTTTATCTTATTAGCGATCTATTTATTCAATCTATTACAACTTTCTCCCGTCCATGTGCCAATTTCTGGCGCTGTTACCCGAAAGGGATTGACAACCCCTTTAACACGTCGGGTTGCGAGTATTTGTTATTTGTGTGCAGGTGCTGTTTACGTAGTGTTGCTTGGTTCTCCTACTTGTTCGATAACCTTGGTCTCATCACTTAGGGAAATAACTACCGTTGCTGTGTGATGACCCACAATTATATGGGATCTATCGTAGTCCTTTCAATAAGTAAGAGTGTCGAACCCAACGAGGAGCAGAAGGAAATGACAAGCAGTTTTCAGTAAAGTATTCTCTACAAGCACTGAAATTATCGGTAATAAATAATTTTGTGATAAGGTAATTCGTAACGGGTAACAAGTAACAAAAGTAAACAAGGTGCAGCAAGGTGGCCCAATCCTTTTTGTAGCAAAGGACAAGACTGCACAAAGTCTTATATAAAGGAAAGCGCTCCCGAGGACACATGGGAATTGTCGTCAAGCTATTTTGCATCATGCTCATATGATTCGCGTTCGTTACTTTGATAATTTGATATGTGGGTGGATCGGTGCTTGGGTACTGCCCTTACTAGGACAAGCATCCCACTTATGATTAACCCCCCTCGCAAGCATACGCAACTACGAAAGAAGAATTAAGGTAAACCTAACCATAGCATGAAACATATGGATCCAAATCAGCCCCTCACGAAGCAACGCATAAACTAGGGTTTAAGCTTCTGTCACTCTAGCAACCCATCATCTACTTATTACTTCCCAATGCCTTCCCCTAGGCCCAAATAATGGTGAAGTGTCATGTAGTCGACGTTCACATAACGCCACTAGAGGAAAGACAACATACATCTCATCAAAATATCGAACGAATACCAAATTCACATGACTACTTATAACAAGACTTCTCCCATGTCCTCAGGAACAAACGTAACTACTCACAAATCATATTCATGTTCATAATCAGAGGGGTATTAATGTACATAAAGGATCTGAATAAACCAACTAGCATCAACTACAAGGAGTAATCAACACTACTAGCAACCCACATGTACCAATCTGAGGTTTTGAGACAAAGATCGGATACAAGAGATGAACTAGGGTTTGAGAGGAGATGATGCTGGTGAAGATGTTGATGGAGATTCACCCCCTCCCGATGAGAGGATCGATGGTGATGATGATGGTGACGATTTCCCCCTCCCGGAGGGATGTTTCCCCGGTAGAACAGCTCCGCCGGAGCCCTAGTGGTTCCGCCAAGGTTCCGCCTCGAGACGGCGGTGCTTCATCCCGAAAGCTTCCTTCTAATTTTTTCCAGGGCAAAAGACACCTTTATACTAGAAGATGGGCATCGGGGGACTTCCAGGTGGCCCACGAGGCAGGGGGCGCGCCTAGGGGGTAGGGCGCGACGTCCACCCTCGTGGACAGTGGGTGGCCCCCCTGTGGTGGTTTCTTCGCCCAATATTTTTAATAAATTCCAAAACTGACTTTTGTGGAGTTTCAGGACTTTTGGAGTTGTGCAGAATAGGTCTCTAATATTTGCTCCTTTTCCAGCCCAGAATTCCAGCTGTCGACATTCTCCCTCTTCATGTAAACCTTGTAAAATAAGAGAGAAAAGGCATAACTATTGTGACATAATGTGTAATAACATCCCATAGTGCAATAAATATCGATATAAAAGCATGATGCGAAATGGACGTATCAACTCTCCCAAGCTTAGACCTCGCTTGTCCTCAAGCGAAAACCGATATCGAAAATATGTCCACATGTTTAGACATAGAGGTGTTGATAAAATGAAATACGGACATGAGGGCATCATGATCATTCTTAGAATAGCAACATATATGTATTGTCATATGATTTCTTATGCTGAGGTAACAATCTATCACAATGTAAAGTATGAATCAGAAACTTCATTGTAAAACTACCAAACTATAATCTCGGTAATTGAAGCAATTGCAATTTATCATAACATCGAAAAGAGTCAATATAAGAGCTTTTCAGCAAGTCCACATACTCAACTATCATTTAGTCTTTCACAATTGCTAACACTCATGCAATACTTATGGGTATGAAGTTTTAATCGGACACAGAGAAACACAGGGGCTTATAGTTTTGCATCCCAACCTTTTACCTCAAGGGTAACGTCAACAGTAATGCATTATGATAACCCACATCCAATTAGATATATATATATATATATATATATATATATATATATATATATATATATATATATATCAGGATCTTTCCAACACATAGTTCTTGCCAAAGGATAAAGTGTAAAAAGGAAAGGTGAAGATCACCATGACTCTTGTATAAGGTATAAGACAAAAAATAAAAGATAGGCCCTTCACAGAGGGAAGCAGAGGTTGTCATGTGCTTTTATGGTTGGATGCACAAAATCTTAATGCAAAAGAACATCACTTTATATTGCCACTTGTGATAGGGACCTTTATTATGCAGTCCGTCGCTTTTATTTCTTCCATATCACAAGTTCGTATAAAGCTTATTTTCTCCACATAGATCATACATATTTAGAGAGCAATTTTTATTGCTTGCAACAATGACAACTTACTTGAAGGATCTTACTCAATCCATAGGTAGATATGGTGGACTCTCATGGCAAAATTGGGTTTAAGGATATTTCAAAGCACAAGTAGTATCTCTACTTGGTGCAAAGAATTTGGCTAGCATGAGTGGGAAAGGCAAGCTCAACATGTTGGATGATCCATGACAATATAATTTATTTCGGATATAAGAAAACATAACCCATTACGTTGTCTTCCTTGTCCAACATCTACTTTTTAGCATGCCATATTTTAATGAGTGCTCACAATCATAAAAGATGTCCAAGATAGTATATTTATATGTGAAAACCTCTCTTTCTTTATTACTTCCTACTAATTGCATCAATGACCAAAACTATGTTTGTCATCTCTCAACAACTTTTATTCATCATACTCTTTATATGTGAAGTCATTACTCTCCATAAGATCAATATGATCTCTTTATTTCTTTTTTATTCTTTATATTTTCTTTTATTCCTTCAAGATCATAGCAAGATAACCAAGCCCTCGACTCAAGACTAATCTTTATTATATATAGCTCACGGACTCGATTACATAGATAAGGATCAACACAAAAACTCAAAGCTAGATCATACTAAACTTTATTCTACTAGATCAAGATATAACCAAAAGGATCGGACTAAGAAAACCGGTAAAGATAGAAGTGTGATGGTGATACGATACCGGGGCACCTCCCCCAAGCTTGGTAGTTGCCAAGGGGAGTGCCCATACCCATGTATTCATGCCTCTTTCCTTGGAGGTGGTGATGGAGTTGTTGATGATGTAGGCTTGTTCCTTGATTTGCACTTGAGGATATAATTTTGCTCCCTTAGGTCATCGATCTCCTGCTCAAGGCTCAATATCCTTTTGCATAGTTCCTGTTTGTTCTCCTGCAAGAGGCGAAAAGGGATAAACTCGATCTTAGGTCTCTTTGCTCTATCAGGGAGGCTTGACTTTTTGAACTCCACATGTATGTCCCCAGGTTGAGGTAATGGGAATTCATCTTCATCTGAGCTCGTCTCCTACTTTCCCCTAGGATCGTAGTCTTCTTCTTCCTCCGTGGTCCAACCACAATGCTCCAAGTCCCCGTAGACCTTGGGGTCTGCAAGGTAATCAGCCACATAGCTTTCTCCCTCCGAATCCTGTGACGACATATTGCTCTAATCTGCGACGGAAACAAGTTAAAACAAAAACAGAGGATTTTGTCGTGGTATGGTGGTAAAAACCTTCGGGAGATTATATAGTGAATTTTTATCGACCAAAAGAAGCATCGTGCAAGAGAACGGAGTACGGTGGGCACACGAGGTGTCCACGAGGCAGGGGCGTGCCCAGGGGGTAGGGCGCGCCCTCCACCCTCGTCGAAGCCTCGTGTCCCTTTCGAACTACTTCTTATTTTCCTATTTGTTTAATATTCCAAAACAGATAAAAATTGCTATTAGAACTGTTTTGGAGTCGGTTTACTCACGGTACCACATACCTATTCCTTTTCGGAGTCTGAAACGTTATGGAAAGTGTCCCTTATGTACTCCTCCGGGGTTACGGTGTCAATAACATTGGTTTCAACATTTATGGGATTACCTGAGATATAATGTTTGATTCTTTGACCGTTCACCACCTTCGAATTTGTGCCTTCGAAGTTGTTGATTTTTATGGCACCGGAACGATAGACCTCCTCGATAACGTAAGGACCTTCCCATTTAGAGAGGAGTTTTCCTGCAAAAAATCTTAAATGAGAGTTGTATAACAAAACATAATCACCTACATTAAACTCAAGCTTTTGTATCCTTTTGTCATGCCATCTTTTAACTTTTTCTTTAAAAAGTTTGGCATTCTCATAGGCCTGGGTTCTCCACTCATCAAGTGAGCTAATGTCAAATAGTCTTTTCTCACCGGCAAGTTTGAAATCATAATTGAGCTCTTTAATGGCCCAATATGCCTTATGTTCTAGTTTGAGAGGTAAGTGACATGCTTTTCCATAAACCATTTTATACGGACACATACTCATATGATTTTTATATGTAGTTCTATAGGCCCATAATGCATCATCAAGTTTCTTGGACCAATTCTGTCTAGATCTATTAACTGTCTTTTGCAAAATTAATTTAATCTCTCTATTACTCAGTTCTAGTTGACCACTAGAGTGTGGGTGGTATGGAGATGCAATTCTATGATTAACATCATACTTAGCAAGCATTTTACAAAAAGCACCATGAATAAAATGTGAACCACCATCAGTCATTAAGTATCTAGGGACTCCAAACCTCAGAAAATAACTTCTTTAAGCATCTTACTAGAGGTGTTATGATGATACGATACCGGGGCATCTCCCCCAAGCTTGGCAGTTGCCAAGGGGAGTGCCCATACCCATGTGGTTATGCCTCCTTTGCTGGTGAAGGGATTGTTGATGATGTAGGCTTGTCGTCCATCTTCCAAGGCATAGGCTCACCATCATAGAAGGATGATCAAGTCTCCGGGATCCTTAAATCTGCAGCCAAACTCATCCTTTTGAATCTATATTCATACTCACAGTTTTGGTTTTGCAGGTCATAGGTTTGGGCTTGGAGGTGCTCGATTTTCTCGTGGAGCTTGAAGATGGCCTCCCCAATGTCCTTGGCATCCAGCTTGTGGTTGTTGGTGAACTCCGTGATCATTATGTGATTGGAGTCAAGTCCATGCTCCACCATCTCCTGGCACTTGAAAACTTGTTGCTCCATTGCTTCAAGCCTTGTCTCCACGCTTCCGGTCCTCCATGGTCGCTCAACATCGCGGATGTGCAGCAACCCATCATGCATCTCAATGGTTTGAGGGTGTTGCAGCACCTCCGCGAGGTAGGGGTTGATGACCTTCTCGAAGAACTTGTCCTTGGGGGCACTTGGAGACGTCATGATAATCTAGATCTGTCAGAAAAACAGCTCGAAACAAGAACAAAGGACAATTGCGTGATACGGGAGTGAAAACCTTCGGGAGATTATATAATGAATTTTTACCGACCAAAATACGTATCGTGCAAGAAAACGGAGTCCGGAGAGCACACGGGGTGCCCACGAGGTAGGGGGCGCGCCCAGTAGGGTAGGGCACGCCCTCCACCCTCATGGAGGCCTCATGTCCTTCCCGGACTGCTTCTTATTTTTCCATTTTTCTAAATATTCCAAAACGGAGAAATATTGCCATAAAAATTGTTTTGGAGTCGGTTTACTTACCGTACCACATACCTATTCCTTTTCGGAGTCTGAAACGTTCCGGAAAGTGTGCCTTATGTATTCCTCCGGGGTTACGGTTTCAATAACATTGGTTTCAACGTTTATAGGATTACCTAAGATATAGTGTTTGATTCTTTGACCGTTTACCACCTTCGGATTTGTGCCTTCGAAATTGTTGATTTTTATGGCACCGGAACGATAGACCTCCTCAATAACGTAAGGACCTTCCCATTTAGAGAGAAGTTTTCCTGCAAAAAATCTTAAACGAGAGTTGTATAGCAATACATAATCACCTACGTTAAACTCACGCTTTTGTATCCTTTTGTCATGCCATCTTTTAACTTTCTCTTTAAACAACTTGGCATTTTCATAAGCTTGGGTTCTCCATTCATCAAGTGAGCTAATTTCAAATAACCTCTTCTCACCGGCAAGTTTGAAATCATAGTTGAGCTCTTTAATAGCCCAATAAGCCTTATGTTCTAATTCGAGAGGTAAGTGACATGCTTTTCCATAAACCTTTTATACGGAGACATACCCATAGTATTTTTATATGCAGTTCTACAGGCCCATAATGCATCATCAAGTTTCTTGGACCAATTCTTTCTAGATCTATTAATAGTCTTTTGCAAAATTAATTTGAGCTCTCTATTACTCAATTCTACTTGACCACTAGACTGCGGGTGATAAGGAGATGCAATTCTATGGTTAACATCGTACTTAGCAAGCATTTTACGAAAATCACCATGAATAAAATGTGAACCACCATCAGTCATTAAATATCTAGGGACTCCAAATCTCGGAAAAATAACTTCCTTAAGCATCTTAATAGAAGTGTTATGATCAGCACTACTAGTTGGAATAGCTTCTACCCACTTAGTAACGTAATCAACAGCAACTAAAATATGTGTATACCAATTAGAGGAAGGAAACGGTCCCATATAATCAAAGCCCCAAACATCAAATGGTTCAATAACAAGTGAATAGTTCATAGGCATTTCTTGACGTCTACTAATATTACCAATTCTTTGACATTCATCACAAGACAAGACAAACTTACGGGCATCTTTCAAAAGAGTAGGCCAATAAAAACCGGATTGCAATACCTTATGTGCAGTTCTATCTCCAGCGTGGTGTCCTCCATAAGCCTCGGAGTGACACTTGCGTAGGATCTATTACTGTTCATGCTCAGGTACACAACGTCTATTAACACCATCTACTCCTTTATAAAGGTGTGGGTCATCCCAGAAGTAATGTCTTAAATCATAGAAAAACTTTTTCTTTTGCTGGTATGTGAAACTAGGTGGTATAAATTTAGCAACAATGTAATTAGCATAATCAGCATATCATGGAGCAGTACGAGAAGCATTTATGTCAGCTAATTGCTCATCAGGAAAACTATCATCAATATGGAGTGGGTCATCAAGAACATTTTCTAACATAGACAAGTTGTCTGCAACGGGGTTCTCAGCTCCTTTCCTATCAATAATATGCAAATCAAATTCTTATAGCAAGAGAACCCATCTAATAAGTATAGGTTTAGCATCTTTCTTTTCCATAAGGTATTTAATAGCAGTATGATCAGTGTGAACAGTTACTTTGGAATCAACAATATAAGGTCTGAACTTATCTCACAAGCAAATACAACTGCTAAAAATTCTTTTTCAGTAGTAGCATAATTTCTCTGGGCACTGTCTAGAGTTTGCCTAGCATATTGGATAACATTTAATTTCTTATCAACTTTTTGTCCTAGAACAACACCTACAGCATAATCACTAGCATCACACATAATTTCAAAGGGTAAATTCCAATCAGGTGGCTGAACAATAGGTGCAGAAATCAATGCTTTCTTTAGTATTTCAAATGCTCCTATAAAAACCGGCATGACCAAGGAAACTTCTTATACCTTTAATGTCCTTAGGACACAACATCTTTTCAATAGCATCAACTTTAGCTTTATCAACTTCAATACCTCTTTCAGAAATTTTATGCCCCAAGACAATACCTTCATTAACCATAAAGTGGCACTTCTCCCAATTCAAGACAAGATTAGTTTCTTCACATCTCTGCAAAACTCAATCAAGGTTGCTTAAGCAATCATCAAAAGAAGTTCCATACACGAAGAAATCATCCATGAAAACCTCAACAATCTTTTCACAAAAGTCAGAGCATATAGCAGTCATACATCTTTGAAAGGTAGCAGGTGCATTACATAGACCAAAAGGCATACGTCTATAAGCAAAGGTACCGAAAGGGCAAGTAAAAGTGGTCTTTTCCTGATCCTCTTTCGACACAGGTATTTGAGAGAAACCAGAATAACCGTCTAGAAAGCAAAAATGTGTATGTTTGGATAATCTTTCTAGCATTTGATCAATAAAAGGTAAAGGGTAATGATCTTTTCTAGTAGCTTTATTTAATTTGCGGAAGTCAATTACCATTCTATAACCTGTAACAATTCTTTGTGGGATCAATTCATCTTTATCATTAGGAACAACAGTAATATCTCCCTTCTTAGGGACACAATGGACATGACTTTCCCACTGACTATCAGCAACAGGATAAATTATACCTGCCTCCAGAAGCTTTAGTATTTCATTTCTTACCACTTCTTTCATCTTAGGATTTAACCGTTGTTGGTAATCATGATGACGGGAAAAATGGCGGGCGTGAGACACGCGTCCACGTCATTGATACAGAGTGAAATTTAAATGAATAAAATAAAAATAAAATCAAACATTGCAGGTACTTTATTTCCAGAACTCTTACATTTGCATAAAAATTCTGTTAATTACATCTCCAAAGAGAAAACCCCTGATTAGGAATTCCAACATTTCTATTACATAGGATTACATCACATGCCTATTACAATATGCTACAATAAAATAAAATAAAAGGAATCCTTCTCGCGATCGACGCTGAACTCCGGCCTGGGGGAACTTGAAGTTTATCCGCGTAGGTTTTCTTCAATGACATTATGCTTGATATTATGTCATATGTTTCTTCACCATGCATGCAACATATTTTGTTCGTGCTTGACTTCATTTATGTTATGGTGTAAATGAAGGTTGATTTTGGCTAGGCCTGATTTGGCCCCATGTTTTGATGCATAGGATGTATGCATATGTTTTCGATATTTGTCACTCATATCATGGAACTCATATAGGAGAACCCATGCTTAGAGCACAATTTTGTTTTGTTTTGTTGATGGTTTATGCCATGTAATTCATTTGAAAGAACCCGCGCCATAATACAATTTTTATCATGCCATGGGATTTATGAAAGAACCTATGTCATAGGGTAGCTTGCATTTTGTTTACTTTATGACTTATGCCACGGAATTCATCAAGGGACCCATGTCATAGCATAGTTTGTGTTTTTTTATTTTTATGGTTTATGCCATGGAATTCGCATGAAAGAACCCATTGCATACTTTGCATTTTTTCCTTTGTTTTATGGATTATGCCATGGAATTCCTTTGAGAAGAACCCATGACATATCATAATTTGCATTTCAGTTTTATGGATTATGCCATGGAATTCCTTTGAGAAGAACCCATGACATATCATAATTTGCATTTCATTTTTATAGATTATGCCATGGAATTCCTTTGAGAAGAACCCATTGCACACTTTGCACTTTTTCTTTGTTTTATGGCCTATGCCATGGAATTCGTTTGAGAAGAACCCATGACATATCATAATTTGGATTTCATTCATTCTGTGGATCACTCCATGGAATGCATGAGTGAAAACCCATATCATATCATAGTTTGTATTTTTACTCATTCTATGCATCGTGCCATGGAATTCACGAGAAAGAACCCATGCACGAAATGTGCCTTGTGAGTATTTTAGATTTTTGTGTGGCTCATGTCATGGAATTCGCATGAAAGAACCCATGCTCGGAGCGTTTTATATGTCCCCTAGACATGACATGTCCGCATGAAGAAAAATATGCATCCTTGATTCGAACCAAACGGCCGAAACTAAGGACAAGGTTTCGATATGAAAAATATGCTACTCCTTGATTTCATGTAGTATGTAAAATCCTTGATCCGAACCAAAAAGGCCGGACCTAAGGGCATGATTTTTGTGGGTTTATATATTCCTTGATCCGAACCAAAAAGGCTGAACCTAAGGGTATAATTTCATGGTGTCCACATTCCTTGATCCGAACCAAGAAGGTCGGACCTAAGGGCATGATTTTGTGAGTAAGAGATATCTCCTTGATCCGAACCAAACGGCCGAAACTAAGGATTAGAATTCATGGATGGGAAGAGAGGGCTCCTTGATCCGAACCAAACGGCCGAAACTAAGGGCATGAGGGCATCATCATATCTCACCTTCTCACCTCCTTGGAACAAACCAAGCTTCCTTCCCTTGCTTCTCCTTTTCTCCCTATGTGCTTTTTGTGTAGTATGATGTGTAATAGAATATTGCTACTAGAGGAGGTAGAAGACTAAAGAACTCATGAGCAATAGGGATGGCAGTTTTGCCCAGGGGTATGGGTACCCGCGGGTACCCTACCCGAAAACAATGGGCATGGACATGACTTGAAAAGATTTTGTACCCACGGGTAATGGGTATCCATACCCGCAAAATCTATGGGTAGGGCATGGGTATTCAATTGCGCCCATGGGTAACCCAATGGATACCCAAAGAAATTAATAAATCAAAATTATTCCTATGACATGTGGGGTAAGCATCTAACTCCTATGGCCCAACCATAAATCTTGTATTCTCTAAACCAGCCATAGGTCATAGGCCTGCAATCGCCTGCTCGACACTCCTCTGACGTCCTATGTAACTTCTTGAAACAATGAAATCTTGACTCATCGCCATCAGACTCCTGTAAACTCTCGATCCAGTGATTCCCAATTCCAGCTGCTCATTCCCACTACGTCAGGCTTCCACCAACCGCTGCTCATACTCCCTTGATGCCTCCAAGAAGCCACCCATCGAAGGAGACTATGTTGGTGCCATAATGCCCGCCCATATCACTTGAATTGTAGACTCATTTCTCTAAAAAAAATCAACATTTAAATGCTATATATGGTACCCAATGAATACCCATTGGGTACAGGATACCTGATGGGTATGGAAATGGGTATCAATTTATACCCATGGGTATTGAAATGGATGCGTATAGAAAGTTTCTATGGGTATGGGCTTGAGTAGAAGGAGATTGTACCCGCCCATACCCTACCCATTGCCATCCCTACGGAGCAAAAATCAGCCGGCCTTGTGTACGCAGGGAGCATCTATTTATAGGGAGGGGATAGAGCAGTCGGAGGCTTTGGCCGAGGCAAGTGCGCGCATGCCCACGTTCAATCATGGGATCGTGTTGACGATCGTGGGAGCGTGGCCGGCTCCTTTTCTTTTCCGTAATAGTTTAATCACTAATTGTCCGGCAACGTCTCATTAGCCAATATGGGCTTAATTAGGCCATGTTGTATCAATCGTGTGGGCCCTTAGCATTAACCCATTCACTTGTTATACGTAACTGGCTGATGGATGGAACTATGCATCTTATGTACGTAGCCATTTTTAGAGTGAGCTAGGCGCCTAGGCGTAATTAATTCTATTGATTTATTTAGGCTAATTTCTTTAATATGGCATGAGATAGAGGCATAAGAAGACATCCTTTCATTGATAAAATAATTATACGACGGCGTCCGGCGCATTTTTTATCCACGCATTGCACCAATGCTTCATTAGTCGTCGTAGAATAATATGATCACATTTATTACGTGAAATAATATTTTGACGATATTGGCGCCTCCTTGATAATTTGAATGTATGTCAAGACTAGAACTCTATCGTCGATGACAGTGTATATGTGTGCAAGCTATCTGTCCTCTACAATTTTCTTTGGACAAAAACTTGATGATTATTAATTCTTTCCGTCATTTATGTTTATCGGTCTTTTCCATTGTTTGCAATACCGTCAATATATCATATCATTATTTTGGACCGCCGTCGTTCTGAGCGGTTGTAATTCATTTGTTTATTTTAAATTGTTTCTTTTTACTGTAAAACATTTTTTTGCGCAGCGATCGACCTTAATATTGGCTTTCCCTATCAAATTATATTTTGGGTGCATCCGTTAAAATACGACGGTATTTTGATGAAGGAACATATTGCATGATGCTTCGACAATATTGGCGTCGTCTTTGACGGTGAAATTTTAGATCAGTATCCGTCGGCGACGATGCGCGTACATACAGGGCAAAACTTGATGAATATTTATTTGTTTTGCCATATTTTATAATTGTCGGTTTAATGTGTGCATTATCAATGTTCAAATATATAATATGCCTATTTTTATCGGTCATCGATTTGAGCGGTTGACTATATTTTTTTTAATTGATTCTTTTCATTATAAAACAGATTTTTGCCGTTTTGCCTTTATATTATATGTGGTTTATGCATTTTACTTTATCTTGGTCAATATCCATGTCAACAGATGCCCCTCGAGGTCTGGGTTCGAAGAGAAATTTCTTTTTTTGAGTCGGACCTAGATCTCGAAACTTGGCTATACATATTTGTTTAAAGCACTTCCCGTGAGTATATGTGCTCATGATTTTTATTAATAAATATTTGTTTTCAAGCATCTGACTTTTAGTCAAGTGTATGTGAGTTATACGTGACTGTGTAGTTTTTCTATGTACACAGTGCATTTTTTATTTCAATTTAAGCTCGGAACCTTTTCTTTTTGGAGCGCATAAATTAACATTGGGAGATTAGAGACTCATGAAGGTTGGATCAAATTTAACATTTTTGAAACATGCTTATAGTTAGGCTCATATAGCATTGGAGCATTTTCTATGTGCATTCAAAGTTTCATACGACGCTTGTAGTTTAGGCTCATATAGCATTGGAGCATTTCTATGTGTGTTCAAAGTTTCACACGACGCCTCTAGTTTAGGCTCATATAGCATTGGAGCATTTCTATGCGTGTTCGAAGTTTCACGCGACGCTTGTAGTTTAGGCTCATATAGCATTGGAGCATTTCTATGTGTGTTCAAAGTTTCACCCGACGCTTCTAGTTTAGGCTCATATAGCATTGGAGCATTATATCTCTTTTTCTTCATATATGGCTACTAATTTATACTCGTATAGCATGAGAGTGTTATATTTCTTTTCTTTTTTATCACATGTGGCTACTAGTTTACACTCGTATAGACTGGGAGTGTTATATTTCTTTTTTATCACATGTGGCTACTAGTTTACACTTGTATAGCCTGGGAGTTTATATTTCTTTTTTATCACATGTGGCTACTAGTTTACACTCGTATAGCCTGGGAGTGATTATGATGATTTGATTTTTTTTCATCCCAGTTTATACTCGTAAGTTGTTGGAGTAATATATTTTTGTTTCTTTAGACATAGTTTAGACTCATAAGTTTTTGGAGAATATTTGTTTTTATGCCACAGTTTATACTCGTGAGGTATTGGAGTATGTTTGGTGATTTTTTTTGCATCACAGTTTACACTCGTAAGTTGTTGGAGTATATTTTTTTTGGTGCCCCAGTTTAGACTTGTGAGGGTATGGAGTGTATTTTTCTGTGTGCCTCAGTTTATACTAAGGGTATGGAGTAATATATATTTTTTATCACAGTTTAGACTCGTAAGTTTAATTGACTGTATTTTTTTGGGTGCACCAGTTTAGACTCGTGAGGGTATGGAGTGATTATGATTATTTGATTTTTTTTCATCCCAGTTTATACTCGTAAGTCGTTAGTCTTATTTTTGTGTGCCCCAGTTTACACTCATGAGGGTATGGAGTAAGTATGATGATTTGATTTTTTTCCATCACAGTTTATACTCATAAGTCGTTGGAGTATTATTGTTTGTGTGTGCCCCAGTTTATACTCTTGAGGGTATGGAGCAATTTTTCTGTGTGCCACAGTTTATACTCTTGAGGGTGTGGAGTATGTTTGATGATTTTTTTGCGTCATAGTTTATACTCGTAAGTTATTGGAGTAATTTTTTTTGTGCCCCAGTTTATACTCTTGAGGGTCTGGAGTAATAATTTTTTTATGCCACAATTTATACTCGTAAGGTATTGGAGTATGTTTGTTGACTTTGCTTCAAAAAAAAATTAGAAACCTAAATTTAGTGCATAGTGTACAACTAATGTGGCAATGTTTGTATTGCAAGCATTAGTGCAATATCTGTATCATTTCTATTCAGATTTCACTCGTCTCCTACAAGGAAAAATTTATGATGACACAAGAACATTTGTTTCCTTGCATCATTATATTAAAAATGCATCCAGTGAAATAGGCATAACCATAATATAAAGAAATGGCGGTCATGTACATCTTTTTTTCTTTGATAAAGACTAAACAACCTTTCCTTACATATTTCACCTAGGAACAAACCTTTCAATGAGTTCTAAGATAATCGGTTATGTTGGAATGTCGCCTATAAACCTCGAAGCTCGCATAGGCATCCAAGCATGCATACTTGATCTGGTCATGGTCCAGGTTGGACTTCTCCCACTGACTGACAGTGATGCTTTTGTCCTTGTTAAGACTTATGTTTGCAACCTTCTTTGCTAGCTTCTCCAATGAGGCCAAGTTGCCAACTTTTTGATTATGAACCTTGATACCCAGTCCCTACACATCGACGGGTTTTCTGATACCCAAGTTATAGAACTTGAGTTTTTGGATGTCATTACCAATGGCGGCACCCGCAAATTCAACTGTGTCATTGTCAAGGAAGCGGCGGAGAAGTGGATGGATAAAACTCCTGGCCTGAGCCTGGTATAGCTGGTAAATTAGACAATGCTTGCCCACACAAAGCTGCAAGACAGCAGCGTGTTGTGGCTCTTGATTAGAGAGAGCAACTTGTTGCTCAAGTGGAAGCTTCTTACGCTCTTTGCTATGGACATATCTAGTGTATTCACAGTCAAGGCCAATAACACGATACTTGGCATGATTAAGATACTTTTTCCAGATGAACCTGATGAAGGCAACAACTGTTGAAGGGTTTCTAGTCACCGTAGTATGAATTCTTATACCACCCTTGCTGATATGAAAAAGGCGGTCTGGATGATTGTTGTCCACACTCTTGGGGAATTGGACACGGACTTTGACGACCTTAATATTGTGAAGGTTGACATGGCAAACATTTCTTCGCTGAGGTTGAGGGCACATCGAATCAAAAGAAGTCGGAGATGACGACAAGGGGCTTGACAATGTTGATGTTGGGTTCACATGACATGTTTCATAGCCATGGGAATTGGGGTGCTTTTTCTTGCATTCAAGGGGAAACCGTCTCAGAGCATTCTCCAATGGATTTATCGGCCAGCGGAAGAATGGGCTCTGAAGCATCAAATTGAACTTTATTCTGAACCTTTGACGTCCTTCCATGCAGAAACGATGAGGAGGGAAATATAATCATGGTATTGCCCCCATTCATAGGTTGCTCATAGTGGAGTTTGTCCATTGTCTTCCCTTTTCCTTCTTTGTCTACCCTCATACTTCCCCCAAATTTGAGTGGAGAGAAGACTTCCATTCCTTGGTCATGTTCAGTTGGTGATGCAGTCATATTATCCAGATGCTGATTTGTTGAAGCCACGCATGGACCAACTGGCACATCAAGCCAAATGTCTCCAATGAGGAGCATGACTGACTGCGGCACTTCACCATCCATACCTTCAAATAAAGAAAACTTTATATCAGTTTTCTTTGAGTATATTTACCGTACACAATGTTTATATACTTCATGTACTTTAGAAATTCATATGATGCAATCCTATGTTGGAATTCGAAGATGAGGGGAGAAATAGGTCCCACTGGGCGTGCGAGAATCTGATGACGGGAAAAATGGCGGAGAGCATATTGTAATAGGCATGTGATGTAATCCTATGTAATAGAAATGTTGGAATTCCTAATCAGGGGTTTTCTCTTTGGAGATGTAATTAACAGAATTTTTATGCAAATGTAAGAGTTCTGGAAATAAAGTACCTGCAATGTTTGATTCTATTTTTATTTTATGCATTTAAATTTCACTCTGTATCAATGACGTGGACGCGTGTCTCACGCCCGCCATTTTTCCCGTCATCAGATCAACAACCGGTTTAGTGTCTTTCTCCAATTTTATTTTGTGCTAGCATAGAGTGGGACTAATGCCCTTAAGATCATCAAGAGTATATCCAATAGCAACACGGTGCTTCTTCAGAGTTTTCAATAATTTCTCTTCTTCGTGCTCTGAAAGGTTAGCACTAATAATAACATGATATATCTTCTTTTCATCAAGATAAGCATATTTAAAAGTATCAGGTAATGGTTTAAGCTCAAACACGGGATCACCCTTGGGTGGAGGAGGATCCCCTAGAATTTCAACAGGCAAGTTGTGTTTCAAAATAGGTCCCTGTTTAAAGAATAATTCATCTATTTCCCTTCTTTCATTCATAAACATATCATTTTCATGGTCGAGCAAATATTGTTCTAAAGGATCATTAGGAGGCACGGCAATAGAAGCAAGACCAATAATTTCATCTTTACTAGGCAATTCTTTATCATGGGGTTGTCTACGAAATTTAGCAAAATTAAAATCATGAGACATATCCCCTAAACCAACAGTAACAATATCCTTTTCACAGTCTATCTTAGCATTAACAGTATTCAAGAAGGGTCTACCAAATATAATGGGACAAAAGTCATCTTGTGGGGAACCAAGAACGAGAAAATCAGTATGATATTTAATTTTCCCACACAAGACTTCAACATCTCTAACAATCCCAATTGGTGAAATAGTATCTCTATTGGCATGCTTAATAGTAACATCAATACCTTCTATTTCAGCAGGTGCAATATCATGCATAATTTCTTTGTATAAGGAATGAGGTATTGCACTCGCACTAGCACCCATATCACATAAGCCATGATAACAATGATCTCCTATTTTAACAGAGACAACAGGCATGCCAACAACAGGTCTATGTTTACCCTTAGTATCGGGTCTAGCAATTCTGGCAGCTTCATCACATAAGTAAATAACATGCCCATCAATATTATCGACCAAGAGATCCTTAACCATAGCAATACTAGGTTCAACTTTAATTTGCTCAGAGGGTGTAGATGTTCTAGCATTACTCTTATGAACCACAATTGAAGCTTTAGCATGATCCTTTATTCTAATAGGGAAAGGATGTTTCTCAATATAAGTGGTAGGAACAATAGGATCAACATTATAAGTGATAGTCTTTTCTTCAACTTTAATAGGTTCAACTACTTTTACTTCAATGGGAGGATGATATTTAAACCACTTCTCCTTAGGGAGATCAACATGAGTAGCGAATGATTCACAGAAAGAAGCTACTATCTTAGAGTCAACTCCATATTTAATGCTAAATTCACGACAAGCATCGGTATCCATAAAAGATTTAACAGAATCAAACTTAGGTGTTATACCTAACTCCTTACCTTCATCGAGTTCCCAATCTTCAGAGTTGCGTTTAATTCTTTCCAATAAATCCCATCTGAATTCAATAGTCTTCATCATAAAAGAACCAGTACATGAAGTATCAAGCATGGAGCGATTATTGAGAGAAAGCCGAGCATAAATTTTTTGGATAATAATTTCTCTTGAGAGCTCATGATTGGGGCATGAATATAACATTCACTTAAGCCTCCCCCAAGCTTGAGCGATACTTTCTCCTTCACGAGCCCAAAAATTATATATATAATTACGATCACGATGAACCAGATGCATAGGATAAAACTTCTGATGAAATTCCAATTTCAATCGGTTGTAGTTCCATGATCCAATATCATCACATAGCCTAAACCATGTCAATGCCTTTACCTTCAAATATAAAGGGAAGACCTTCTTCTTGATAACATCCCCGGGCATACCTGCAAGCTTAAATAATCCACAAACTTCATCCACATAGATTAGGTGCATATCGGGATGTAATGTTCCATCTCCTGTAAAAGGATTAGCTAGCAGTTTCTCTATCATACCCGAAGGAATTTCAAAGTAAACATTTTCAGTAGGTTCAGTAGGTAGAGGAGCAACTCTTTGCTCTACTGGTCGGGGTGAAGATACCCCGAACAAGCCCCTCAAATGATTATTTTCCATAGTAACAAGTGACAGTAAATTTCAGCACACTATATAAATTTTTCCTTACCAAATTCCACCTACCAAAGGTGCTTCACTCCCCGGCAACGGCGCTAGAAAAGAGTCTTGATGACCCACAAGTATAGGTGATCTATCGTAGTCCTTTCGATAAGTAAGAGTGTCGAAACCAATGAGGAGCAGAAGGAAATGACAAGCAGTTTTTAGTAAGGTATTCTCTGCAAGCACTGAAATTATTGGTAACAGATAGTTTTGTGATAAGGTAATTCGTAACGGGTAACAAGTAACACAAGTGAACAAGGTGCAGCAAGGTGGCCCAATCCTTTTTGTAGCAAAGGACAAGCCTGGACAAACTATTATATAAAGGAAAGCGCTCCCGAGGACACATGGGAATTATCGTCAAGCTAGTTTTCATCATGCTCATATGATTCGCGTTCGTTACTTTGATAATTGATATGCAGGTGGACCTGTGCTTGGGTACTGCCCTTCCTTGGACAAGCATCGCACTTATGATTAACCCCCCTTGCAAGCATCCGCAACTACGAAAGAAGAATTAAGGTAAACCTAACCATAGCATGAAACATATGGATCCAAATCAGCCCCTTACGAAGCAACTCATGAACCAGGGTTTAAGCTTCTGTCACTCTCGCAACCCATCATCTACTTATTACTTCCCAATGCCTTCCCCTAGGCCCAAACAATGGTGAAGTGTCATGTAGTCGACGTTCACATAACACCACTAGAGGAAAGACAACATACATCTCATCAAAATATCGAACGAATACCAAATTCACATGACTTCTTATAACAAGACTTCTCCCATGTCCTCAGGAACAAACGTAACTACTCACAAATCATATTCATGTTCATAATCAGAGGGGTATTAATGTGCATAAAGGATCTGAACATATAATCTTCCACCGAATAAACCAACTAGCATCAACTACAAGGAGTAATCAACACTACTAGCAACCCACATGTACCAATCTGAGGTTTTGAGACAAAGATCGGATACAAGAGATGAACTAGGGTTTGAGAGGAGATAGTGCTGGTGAAGATGTTGATGGAGATTGACTCCCTCCCGATGAGAGGATCGATGGTGATGACGATGGTGACGATTTCCCCCTCCCGGAGTGATGTTTCCCCGGCAGAACAGCTCCACCGGAGCGCTAGATTGGTTCCGGCAAGGTTCCGCCTCGAGACGGCGGCGCTTCATCCCGAAAGCTACCTTTTGATTTTTTTCCTGGGCAAAAGACACCTTATACTAGAAGATGGGCATCGGGGGGCTTACAGGTGGCCCACGAGGCAGGGGGCGCGACCTCCACCCTCGTGGATAGTGGGTGGCCCCCCTCTGGTGCTTTCTTCGCCCAATATTTTTAATAAATTCCAAAATTGACTTTCGTGGAGTTTCAGGACTTTTGGAGTTGTGCAGAATAGGTCTCTAATATTTGCTTCTTTTTCAGCCCAGAATTCCAGCTGCCGGCATTGTCCCTCTTCATGTAAACCTTGTAAAATAAGATAGAAAAGGCATAAGTATTGTGACATAATGTGTAATAACAACCCATAATGCAATAAATATTGATATAAAAGCATTTTGCAAAATGGATGTATCACTGTGCTGCATCATCCCTTCCTCTTTGGGGAAATACCGACGTAGTTCTAGCAGACATCAGAAGGAATTTCTGGCGCCGTTGCCGGGGAGGATCAAGTTAAGATAGTCTCCCGTCAACTAGCCAATTTCTGGCGCCGTTGCCGGGGAGACATCATCAACATCTACCAGGTTCCTAATCACAAATCTCATATCCTTGCAATTTACATTATTTTCCATTTGCCTCTCGTTTTCCTCTCCCCCACTTCACAAAAATTTGTCGTTTTATTCGCCCTCCTTTTTGTTCGTCGTTTTCTCGTCAGATCTATTTTTGAGTGCAATCTTGTTGCGTAGTCACAATGACTCAAGAGAACACCAAGTTGTGTGATTTCTCAAATACCAACAACAATGATTTTATTAGCACACCGATTGCTCCTCCTGCCACTAGTGCGGAGTCTTGTGATATTAATACTGCTTTGCTAAATCTTGTTATGAAAGATCAATTTTCTGGTATTCCTAATGAGGATGTTGCGTCCCATCTTAACACATTCGTTAAATTATGCGATATGCAAGAGAAAAAATATGTGGACAATGATGTTGTGAAGTTGAAATTATTTCCGTTTTCTTTGCGAGATCGTGCAAACAATTGGTTTATTTCTTTGCCTCGCAATAGTATCGATTTTTGGGATAAGTGCAAGGATGCTTTTATTACTAAGTATTTTCCGCCCGCAAAAATTATTTCCCTTAGAACCCAGATCATGAATTTCAAGAACTTTAACATGAGCATGTTGCACAATCTTGGGAAAGGATGAAATTTATGCTAAGGAATTGCCCAACTCATGGGTTAAATCTTTGGATGATCATACAAAAAATTTATGTGGGGTTGAATTTTGTTTCTCGTAATCTTTTAGATTGTCGCGGGTGGTACTTTTATGGAAATTACTTTGGGTGAATCCACCAAATTGCTTGATAATATCATGGAAAATTATTCGCAATGGCATACCGAAAGAGCTTCTTCTAGTAAAAAAGTTAATTTGGTTGAAGATATTTCTTCTTTAAGTGAAAAAGTTGATGCTCTTATGAAATTGGTTGCTAATACAAGTGCTCCTATTGATTTTAATGATGTGCCTTTGTCTACTTTGATTGAGCAAAATAGTGATGCCATATATGTGAATTTTATCTCACGAAACAATTTCAATAACAATGCTTATAGAGGTAATTTTAATCCCAGGCCTTTTCCTAGTAATTCCTCTAATAATTATGGTAATTCCTATGGTAATCCTTCTTATAATAATAATATGAATACCTCTGATCTTGATAATAATGTTAAAAAAATTTATCAATTCTAAAAAAAAAATCAATGCTACGATAGAAGAAAAGCTGAATAAGTTTGATGATATGTCTAGAAGTATTGATAGAATTTCTCATGATGTAGAAAATCTCAAGATGAAAATTTTTGTGCCTAAGGTTGAAGGATCAATTAAAGCTCTTTATGTTTCTATGGATGAAAGTAAGAAAAGAACCGCTATGCTTAGAGCTAGAAGAGAATTTTTTGAAAAAGCGTTTTCTAGTGATCGCTTTCACAAAAATGATGAAGATCTTAAAATGATTGGCGTTTCTTCTATTGATTCTTTGTTTAGTAAAATTAAGATTTATAATAAAGGGACTTAAGAAGAGTCAAATTTATCTAGACGGCGTCCCAATAATTCGGAGGGTGAAAATGTTGTTGAGAAAATTGATAAAAGTGGGTTCGAAGAGGTCAAAACTTTAACTAGTGATGTGCCCACTCTTTTGGATTACAAAGACTTTAGTTATGATAGTTGCTCCTTGATTGATTGTATTTGTTTGTTGCAATCCATTATAAATTCACCCCATGCTTGTGAACAAAATAAAGCTTTTACTAAACATATTGTTGATGCTATGATAAAAGCTTTAGAAGAAAAGTTGGAATTAGAAGTTTCAATTCCTAGAAAATTACATGATGAATGAGAACCTACTATAAAAGTCAAGATTAAAAATTATGAGTGTTTTTCTTTATGTGACTTGGGTGCTAGTGTTTCTACAATTCCGAAATCTTTATGTGATGTGCTTGGTCGTACCGATATTGAAGAATGTTCTTTAAATTTGCACTTGGCGGATTCTACTATTAAAAAGCCTATGGGAAGAATTAATGATGTTCTTATTCTTGCAAATAGGAATTATGTGCCCATAGATTTTATTGTTCTCGATATTGATTGCAATCTGTCTTGTCCAATTATTCTTGGTAGACCGTTTTTACGCACTATTGGTGCCGCGATTGATATGAAAGAAGGCAATATTAAATTTCAATTTCCATTAAGGAAGGGTATGCAACACTTCCCCAGAACAAGAACTAGGCCACCATATGAATCAATCATGGGGGCATCTTATGGATCTAGAAACAAAGATGACAACACTTAGATCCTTGCTTTATGCCTAGCTAGGGGCATAAAACGATAGCGCTTGTTGGGAGGCCACCCAATGAATAAAATTTGTTTTTGCCTTTTGTTTCTGTTCTTGAGTGTTTGCAGAATGATGCTACTGTTATTATTGTGTTTTTTGCGTTTTAATTAGTGTTTGTCCCAAGCAAAGCCTTTGGGATCATGATGGGTGATAGTTGATTTGATCTTGTTGAAAAACAGAAACTTTGTGCGCCAGCCACAGAATTGTTAAAAATCACAGAAGCGAGGAAAAATTCTGAATTTTTTACACAAGATTTATATACAAATTTCCTGCGTTTTCCTAATTTTTCAGAAATTTTGGAGTTTCAGAAGTATTCGAATATCCAGATTGCTACAGACTGTTCTGTTTGTGACAGATTCTGTTTTCTTTGCGTTGTGTGCTTGTTTTGATGATTCTATGTGTCGGTGGGAACGACACCTATGGGGTCACTGGCATCCCTTCTACGGTCGGTGGGCGTGAGGTTGTGCAAAGAGCAGGTCTGACAGGAAGCACACGGGTCGTTTACCCAGGTTCGGGCCGCGAAGATGCGTAATACCCTAGTCCTGCTTTGGTGGATGTATTGAGTGTTCTTGAGCTCTCGAACTAGCTACGGTGGCTGCGTAGTTCCAAAGAGCCGAATCCCTCTCCTGGTCTCCTTGGGCCTACTTTTATAGGAAAAAGGGGTTGCCACAGCACACAGGAGGTGGAAAGGTCTACAGTGGATAAGCCTATCCTCTGGGACCGTCGGACAAGTGCATTTAATGCACTGCCGACGTGCCCCCCTTGCTTTATCGGGGACGGCAAGGAAGCACGTCCCAGCTGTCGCCACCTCGCCTGGCCTCGACACGTGTCCGAGCTGATGAAGCATCGCGGCGCCACGTTGGCTGGCTGCTGGGCTGGCGCGGTGGTGGAGCCTTCTCGAAGGGTCGCATGCCACCACGCAGGTGCTTGCTGAGTCGGTGTAGAGGCCGCCCGTCGCCACGCAGGTGCCTGCCCAGCTGGTTGAGCTAGCAGCTGCTTGGCGATGGCGGTGGAGTCTTGGCTAGTGCAGGCCTGGCAGTGGCCCCGCTGATGCCCTCGGCAAGGGTCTTGCCGGGGGGCCGGCAAGGGTCTTGTCATGGCGTTGCAGTCGTCCCCGGCAAGGCGCTTGTCGGGGGTCTTGTGGATTTCCGCGGCTAGGATCCCGCCGAGGGTCGTCGTCTTCTGATCCTCATCTGATCTTATCTGTTTATGATCTTAACAAAGATCTGCATGCCACCACGGAGGTGCCTCCCGAGCCCTGGTTCCAATGTAGTTGTTGACGGCGTTTGGAACCTTGGGCTCAAGGGTGGCTCGCTCTGCTGGCGCTGGGTAAGTTGCCCCGGCAAAGCTCTTGCCGAGGCCGCGGAGGCCGCCCCGGCAAGGGTCTTGCCGGGGGGGGTCCACTTCGCCCTCTTGCTCCTTGTGTTTCTGATCTTGGCGTTGTCTTGGTTGTCTTGAGCTTCGGCTTCTCTCCGGCTTCCCTCCCCTGCCCTGCTAAGTGTGGCCATGGCACGTTGCTCTGACTGCCCGCGCACAAGTAAAGGGGTCAAAAGGAGAGCCCCTACCTTTGTACACCGACAGGAGCCCCCGGGTCTGGGCCACACATAAGCGCGACGCGTTGTTGGGCCAGGCCCAGAACGGTGCGCGGGCAGGTGGGGCGGATTTTCACCGTAGTAACTGTTTTGTCCGCTGCGCTTCCCCACGACCCGCGTTGAATGCGCGACGTGGAGGATCGTGCCTTACGTGGGGGTCATGCGTGGGGCGGTTCCTGCACGCATGCGTCATATCGTAGTAAAGAGGCGGCTCGCGCCTTCCCCATAAGAAGACGGAGGTCCAGAGGCGCGGCTCATTTACTAAGCGGACTCGGGTCGTGGTCTTCAGGGTGCCTGTGCCCCACGATCACGGGGTGGGGAACGGTCGCCTCACCCGTCCCTTCGATTCAGCTTGCTCGCCACGTGTCCCTCATGCAGGTGGCAAGCGGTGGAGGCGGGGAACCGGGCCGTCACCGATTGGGGCAGCGGATCGATCCTGATTCCCTACGCTCCCGATGACCGGATTGGTTGAGTGGGGCGGCCGAGCCTTGACCCCGCCCCTTTTATAAGAAGGGGGAGGGGATGGCACTCCCACATTCTTCCATCGTCCATCTCCTTCTACCTATGCTCCTTTCTTCCATCTGCCATGGCGAGAGGGGGCGCCGACCCTTCAACGGTGGCAGCGAGGGTCGCTGCTCGACAGCGCGTCCCTCCCTCCCAAGAGCTCGCGTCGGTGGAGCCAGCCACGAGAGGAAGGGGGAGGGGTCGAGGCCGAGGTCTCCGTGGTGCTCGGGGAAGAGGTGGACGGGGCGGCGCACCGGCCCCGCCTCCGCCGGTGATGCCTCCCCCGATGGAGGGCCACGTCGGGGACCAACCCCGTGAATTCTTCATCCGGCTGTGCCGACCACCGCGTCGTCGTCTTCGTCTCCCTACCCCATTTGCTCGGGAGATGGAGCTCGATCCGCCCCAGACCCTCACGTTGCACATGAGGGGTTGCGGGAACGGCGGCATGCGGGTTGACGTCGACTTCCCCGCTCCTCACGTCATGTACCTCCGTCGCGGATGGAAGACGTTTGCTCGCGTCCACAGCCTGACGGCGGGGCTCGTCCTCTACTTCAAGTTAATGGAGGGCAGCCTGCTCTCCGTCAAGGTCTTTGGAGATCTTGGAACTCGCCTAAAGTGCTGCGTGGAGAGCTCCTCCGACGATGAAGATTCCTCCTCAAGCGGGAGCGATGAGGAGGACAGCGACAACGACGACGAGGGAGTCGAGCGGCGGGACGCCGACCCCGACTGACCGCGTCGCCCCTCCCTCGGCCACGCGCCATACCGAGGGCCTTCCTCGTCAAGCTCTCCATCGGCGCGCTCCTTGTCGTCTCCTTGGGCGGCTGGCGTAGGAGGGCCGGAGAAGGCGAAGAAGGCGGGTGGCGGCCGTCAAGTCGGAGTACACGGGTACCGGCGCCTTCGTCGCGTATTGTCGGCCCGCTGCCTCATCTTCCAGCTCCTCTCCTGGCACCGGGATGCTCTCTTGGTGCCTTCTGCTCCTCGCACCTCGCCTAGGCGCTCTTTTTGCCCTCCCGCTATCTTGTTCCACCTTCTGAGGAGAGGGACAAGAAAGGGATTACGGGCATCTCATCTCTTTTTAGTTTGTAAGCCTGCGGGCACTTGTTAGATTTAAATTTTGTAATCCCCTTGCCCATGTTTTTCATCCCGTATGAACTGTACCTGTATGGGACGTTTTTAATGAAAAAGGGTGCTTGCCGGGTTTCTTTGTGCGTGAGCGAGGCCCATGCCAAGGGATGAATCCTTGTTATTTTTAAGATAAACATTGTCGCCCGGCAACAGGCCTTGCCATCCCCCCACTTCAGTCGACCATTCTCACGCTCTTGGCGGAGGCAGGGATGAAGTAGAGTTAGGCCCCTTGTTCATTTTCTTGCCACCACGACTATGACCAAGTTCTGACCCAGGGGATAGCTCTTGGGTACAGGAAAAGGGGAGCATGGTGGTTTAAGAATATAAACGAGGTTTCACATGTCCCAGTTCCATAGGGAAATGCATAATGGGGGATGAAAGACTTATCTGAATCCGCAGCCCCCGGCAACCTTGGCTTGCCGTGGTTGGATCCTTGTGTCTTCAGCCCCCGGCAGTCTTGGCTTGCCGGGGCCGGAGCGCTGGTTCGTTCTCTTTCTTCCAAGTGGCTGAGCAGAAGTGTCCACGTGCCCTGCGAACCAAAGAGGACAGAAAGACGCACACTCGACCTCTAGGCTTGGGGTTAGTCGCCGCTAAGCACTATCAACCCTGACCGAGGGAGAGACTTAACCTAGCATGCATGCTATAACTTATGGCGCCAGCGCTTCGTTTATTTATGCTCAGGGTCTGCGCCTGGCTTTGTACAGAGGGTTACATGCCTTGTCGGCAAAGCTTGTACAAAAGGTGGCCTGCCGGGAGGCCCGACAACCGCACCTTATGGGTAAAACTTGCAAAGATGTTCGATGTTCCAGGAGTTGCTCACTGGGACAGCATCTTCGGTCTCCAGGCAGACTGCGCTGGGCCTGGTGACTTGTATTACCCGATAAGGGCCTTCCCACTTCTACGTCAACTTGTTGGAATTCTTGGCCGATTGAACGCGCCGAAGAACAAGGTCGCCTTCCTCAAAACTTCGGGCATGAACCTTGCGGCTATGGTAGTGGCACAAGGCTTGCTGGTAGCGTGCTGCTCTCACAGCCGCCCGAAGACGATCTTCCTCAAGGAGCGTTGCGTCATCTTGTCGCAATTGCTCTTGCTCAAGCTCGTCGTAAGCGAGCACTCGAGGTGACCCGTATAGGAGTTCCGTGGGGAGAACTGCTTCTGCCCCGTATACCAGGGCAAAGGGTGTCTGGCTGGTGGCTTGATTTGGCGTCGTCCTGATCGACCAAAGAACCGCCGGCAACTCATCAATCCAGCGCCTTCCGCTCTTGTGCAGCCTGTCAAAAGTCTTTGTCCTCAGGCCTCGCAACACTTCAGCATTTGCCCTCTCTGCCTGGCCGTTGCTCCATGGGTGTGCCACGGAAGCGAAACAGACCTTGCTACCAAGGTCTTGGATGCATTGCATGAAGGTGTGGCTTGTGAACTGCATGCCATTGTTGATGATGACTCTGTTTGGTACACCGAAATGGCAAACTAGCCCCTTGAAGAACTTGACGGCTGACTGTGCTGTCACCTTCGTCACTGCTTCCACCTCCGGCCACTTTGTGAACTTGTCGATCACAACATACAAGTACTCAAAGCCCCCGACAGCGCGGGGAAAGGGCCCAGGATGTCGAGCCCCCAGACCAAGAAAGGCCAGGAAAGATGAATTGTTTGAAGGGCTTGAGCTGGTTGATGAAGCTTCTTCGAATGGAACTGACACGCTTCACACTTGGTTACTAGTGCCGTTGCATCCTGGAGGGCAGTGGGCCAGAAGAAACCCTGCCGGAATGCCTTGCCGGCAAGGGCCCTCGACCCTATGTGGGAGCCACATATGCCTCCGTGTATCTCTGACAACAGCTCCAGTCCTTCCTCCCGGGGAATGCACTTCAATTTCACACCGTTCGGTCTCTTCCTGTACAGGACGTCATCGACGAACTGATACATAGCAGACGGAGGGCTACTTTCTCCGCTTCTTCCTGCTCCTTAGGAAGCTCCCCTGTTTGGAGGAATCGGACGGTATGATGTGCCCATGCCAGAGCCTGGGGCTCGACGGCAAGGACCAAAGGCATTTCTTCTGCCATGGGAGCGGCCGTCTCTACGGCCAGGGCTTGACGGCCTGCCGGAATCAGCCGCTCCTCGTCAGGCTCAGAATCCACGGCAACGCCCTTGCCGGCGGCCCCCGGGGGCTCAGCGGGAAAGTACTTGCCGGGGCCTGATTTTGATGGTTCGATGGATGGTTGAGTTAACCGAAGCAAAAAAGTACATGATTCCACAGGTAGCTTGAATGCAGCACGCTTTGACAAGTAATCCGCGATGTCTTTCTCCCCTCGGGGAACGTGCTCCGCTTGTATACCATCAAAGCACTCTTCCAGCTTCCTCACCTCATCTACGTAGGCCTCCATCAATGGGCTCTGATAATCTTTGTTGACTTGTCTGACGACAAGCTGCGAATCACCCCTCACGATGAGCTTCTTAACCCCGAGGTCTGCCGCGATCCTGAGACCGGCAAGCAACCCCTCGTACTCAGCAGTGTTGTTGGTGGACATCTCCCTGGGGAAGTGCATCTGGATTACATACTTGAGGTGCTCTCCGGTGGGTGCGACGAGCAGCACACCAGCACCGATGCCTTGCAGCAAGAAAGCCCCGTCAAAGTACATGATCCAGTTGTGACTTGCTTCCTTGCCGGGGAGAGTGGTCTCCTAGATTTCCTCGTCAGGTGTTGAGGTCCATTCTGCAATGAACTCCGCCAAGACTCTGCTCTGGATTGTCGAAGTACTTTCAAACTTCAACCCAAAGCTTGACAACTCCAAGGCCCACTCCACAATCCTTCCGGTTGCGTCTGGGTTGTGCAGTATCCGTTGCAATGGGAGGCGGGTGACGACAGTGATCTCGTGGGCTTGGAAGTAATGACGCAGCTTCCTCGAGGCCATAAGGAGGCCGAAGAGCAATTTCTGCACACGGGAGTACCTTGACCTAGCCCCCTGCAAGAGGGAGCTGACAAACTAAACCGGGTGCTGCATCATCATCTTCTTCTACACCACTTCACTTGGCTACGCGGGCCCTGTCCCAATGGCGTCAGACTCTGCCAGGGGCCTTGCCTTGCCGGCACCAGGCCATCTGCCAGTCCTGCCGTTGCCACTGCCTTTACCTCGCTCTGCGCCACCAGCGCGGCACTGACCACCTGATTCGTCGCCGCCAGATACAGCAGGAACGACTCTTGTGGTTTAGGTGCCACCAGTACTGGTGTAGAAGAGAGGTATTTCTTCAGATCCTGCAGTGCTACTTCGTCCTCCGGGGTCCACTCCATTGGGCCCGCCTTTTTCAAAATCTTGGAAAAGGGAAGGGCGCGCTCGGCAGACTTGGAGATGAATCAGCTCATGGCGGCAACGCAGCCAGTGAGCCGACGCACATCCTTGATCCGCTTGGGCGCCTCAATTTGCTCGATAGCCTTGATCTTGTCTGGGTTTGCCTCGATCCCATGCTGCGACACAAAGAACCCGAGAATTTTGCCGGACGGAGCGCCGAAGACACACTTCTCAGGGTTCAGCTTGAGGTTGATCTTGCGCAGGTTGGCAAACGTCTCTTCTAAGTCTTGTACAAGAGTTGCCTTGTCCTTGGTTTTGACCACTATGTCATCCATGTAAGCTTCCATATTTCTATGTAGCTGGGGCTCAAAACCAATTTGGACCGCCCTTGCGAACGTCGAGCCAGCACTCTTCAACCCGAAAGGCATCCGTAAAAAGCAATACGTACCACATGGGGTGATGAATGTTGTCTTCTCTTCGTCTTCTCTTGTCATGAAGATCTGGTGGTAGCCCGAGTAGGCGTCGAGGAATGATAACAGATCACACCCGGCCGTGGAGTCAACAATCTGGTCGATGCGCGGCAACGGGAAGGGGTCCTTAGGACAAGCCTTATTGATATCTGTGTAGTCAATACACAGCCTCCACTTCCCGTTTGCCTTGCGCACCACCACCGGATTGGCCAACCACGTCGGATGGAGCACTCCCCTCACCAAGCCTGCTGCTTCCAACTTCCTGATCTCCTCTGTGATGAACTCCTGCCGTTCCAAAGCTTGCTTCCTGACCTTCTGCTTGACGGGTCGCGCATGGGGGCAGACAGCAAGATGGTGCTCAATCACTTCCCTGGGAATGCCGGGGATGTCAGATGCTTGCCATGCAAACACATCGACATTCGCCTGCAGGAAAGTGACGAGCGCGCTTTCCTATTTGCTGTTGAGGGTGGAGCTTATGGTGAAAGCCCCTCCCGTGCCATCCTCCTTGACGGACACCTTCTTGGTCTCTGGTGGCGCAGCTCTGGATTTCTTGCTCTTTTCGGTGGAGCTCTCTGGCACGTCCTCGACGGTAGGACAACACTCCGAAGAGGTGCGCTTGCCAGAGTGGGTGCGAGAGGTCTTGTCGGTCTTCTTCTTCCCTCCCGGGGCTTCAGCGGCTAGAGCAAGTGCCTTGGTGGTAGCTGCTGCAACTGCTTCTTGGTAGAGTAGGTCGGCGCAGATTAGCACATCCTTCTTGTCGCAGGGGACGGTGATGATGGTCATCGGCCTAGGCATCTTCAGCATGTTGTAGGCGTAATGCGACGCCGCCATGTACTTGGCTAGTGCCAGGTGGCCGAGGATCCCGTTGTAGGGCAAGGGGATCTCGGCTACATCGAAGACAATCCTCTCCGTCCTATAGTTCAGCTCGCCTCCAAACGTCGCAGGCAATGTGATCTTCCCCTTCGGCTGGCTCCTTCTGGGGTTGACCCCTTGAAACGTGCCCGTCTCCTCGAGGTCTTCGTCGGGAATTTGCAGTCTCTTGATCACAACGGGCGAGATTAAGTTCAGACCGGCCCCGCCGTCAACCAGCATCTTGTTCACCTTGAGGTTGCGTATCATTGGTGAGACCAGCAACGGCAAACACCCGACCGCAGTGGTGCGATCAGGGTGGTCCTCGGCGTCAAAGATGATTGGCGTGCTGGACCACTTCAGCGGCTTCTGAGCGTCGAATGATGGCTCTGCTGCTGTGATCTCGCGCGCCCACTGCTTGAGCTGGCGGCGAGAAGTGTGCAGCGAGGCACCACCATCGACGCACATGGCCTTCGTAGCCTTCTGAAACTCTTGCTCGCTGGACTCGTCGTCCTCGTCATGATTATCGTCTTCCTGCTTCTTGTCACGGCCCCGAGCGGGCCTCTCTTGCTGGTTATCCTTGCCACGGCGGCCTCCTTGGCCGCCACGCTTCCTGCCGGATCCTTCGGCACCATCCTGACCCTTCTCCTTGTCCTGCCTCTCATACTCGGCCTTTTGCTTTTCGGCAAGCAGCTCGACCTGTCGGTAGTTCTGGAGTTCATGGCCCTTGGTGCGGTGGATCTTGCAATACTGCTTGTTGGAGCCTCCTGGATTGTCGGCAGCTGCCATGTCCCGGCAAGCGGCGCACCCGGCAATCTCCTTGCCGGGGTCGTCTGCCTTGGCCTTCTTCGCAGCGCCGGTGTCGTCGGATCCCTCGACACCAAGCGTGACCTTGCCCTTGCGTTTCCTGTTGCGACGTCGGCCCTTCTTCGTCGGGGCGGCGGCATCTTCATCAGTAGAGTCGGTTTCCACACTGGCGTCCTCGCCGGGGTACTTCCTTCCTTCTTCAGCCCGGGTGCACCTATCGGCCAGAACATAAAGTTCGGTCACATCCTTTACCTTGTTCATCGCCGGTCTTCACGCATCTTGCGATTGCGCACGTTCTAATGGAACGCCCTAATCACGGCGGCGGGATGAACATCGGGGATGTTATACTGCACCCGACTAAACCTCTGTATGTACTTGCGCAGGGTTTCCCCTTCCTTCTGGGGAATGATATGCAAATCACTGGCCTGGCCATGAGCTTGGTGGCCTCCGGTGAAGGCACCAACGAACTCATGGCACAGATCCGACCAAGAAGAAATGGAATCCGCCGGCAAGTGCATCAACCAAGACATGACATTGGGCTTCAGTGCCAACGGGAAGTAATTGGCAAGCACCTTGTCGTCGCGAGCTCCAGCAGCTTGCATCGCGATGGTGTAGATGCTGAGGAACTCTGACGGATGGGTCTTGCCGTTGTACTTATCGCCGACGTCAGGCTTGAACGTGCGGTGGGACGGCCACTAGAACTGCCGCAGCTCACGGGTAAAGGCTGGGCGACCCACCTTGTAAGGTAGGCCGCCGGAGCCCCCCGGTGCTGGGTGGTCCATAGCGGGTCCTGCCTGCTTATCCGACGGGTGGCGTGTATCGCACCGGCGCTCGATGGTGGTTGGAGCGTCTTCATGGGCTCGTTCTCGAAGAACTTGGCGCTAGTCGCAGTGGGTCCGTGGGTCGGACGACGCTATGGAAATGTTATCACAAGCATCGTCACGACGGACCGGCACCGGCGGCAACTGGCGCGGGGGAGGAGAGTGCTGCAGCTCCCCCGGTCCTTCCACCGCTAGGATGTGGTTGCTTGATGGAGAGCCGGCCCGAGGGCCCCACCGGTCATGGATCATCTTTGTTGGCGACAGTGACAAGGCTCCGGATGGTGGCCCTCCATTCGTCGAGCTTCTCTGCAGCAGGAGGGAAGTCGAGGAGTAGCTGCACGCGCGCCAAAGCTTCTGCTGGCGTGGGTGGTGGCGAAAGCTGCGTGGGCTGTGGCGCGCTTCGACTTCTAACCATGTTAGAAGGAGCTCTATCACGGCCCAGCGGCTGCGTGCCATTTTTGCCAGCACTTCGGCGGGCATGCTGGCCTCCTTCGTCCCGCAGATGATGCACAGGGCTCTTCCCACGACGGTATCCGGGGTCTCCAGCGTGATGGCGCTGCTCGTCGTGCACACCCTGGGAAGATCGTGCTGTGGGCGCCGGCGTAGGCGTCTTGGAGGTTGCTGCGCCGCCCGTAGGTGGCACAGCAACACCCCTGGAGGGCCCCGCGCTGCCTGCGGGGGGCCCAGCCCCGTCCTTGGATTTGGCGGTGTGCGGCCCATCGTCTGGCGCACGAACGACGCCGCTCGCCAGGCTCTGACTGCCAGAGTGATACTGGTGCTCGCGGGCCGCGGCTCGGGTTCTGTCCGAGACCGGCCCGCTGCTCGCCCGCACTAGCACGGGCCGTTCGGCTCCCGATGACCCGATCGCCGTGATCGTCTTCTTCTTGGGAGCCATGGCGATGAAGAACTGCTAGGCTAACTGCTAGACCAGATTCTCAGAACTGCGCTCCCTACCTAGCGCGCCAAAGATGTCGGTGGGAACGGCACCTATGGGGTCACTGGGATCCCTTCTACGGTCGGCGGGCGCGAGGTTGTGCAAAGAGCAGGTCTGACAAGAAGCACACGGTCGTTTACCCAGGTTCGGGCCGCGAAGATGCGTAATACCTTAGTCCTGCTTTGGTGGATGTATTGAGTGTTCTTGAGCTCTCGAACTAGCTACGGTGGCTACGTAGTTACAAAGAGCCGAATCCCTCTCTTGGTCGCCTTGGGCCTCCTTTTATAGGAAAAAGGGGTTGCCACAGTGGCACACAGGAGGTGGAAAGGTCTACAATCGATAAGCCTATCCTCTGGGACCATCAGACAAACGCATTTAATGCGCTGCCGACGTGCCCCCCTTGCTTTATCGGGGACAGCAAGGAAGCACGTCCCAGCTGTCGCCGCCTCGCCAGGCCTCGACACGTGTCCAAGCTGATGAGGCGTCGCGGCGCCACGTTGGCTGGCTGCTGGGCTGGCGCGGTGGTGGAGCCTTCACGAAGGGTCGCATGCCACCACACAGGTGCTTGCTGAGTCGGTGTAGAGGCCGCCCATCGCCACGCAGGTGCCTGCCCAGCTGGTTGAGCTAGCTGCTGCTTGGGGACGGCGGTGGAGTCTTGGCTGGTGCGGGCCTGGCAGTGGCCCCGCTGATGCCCTCGGCAAGGGTCTTGCTGGGGGCCCGACAAGGGTCTTGCCGTGGCGTTGCAGTCATCCCCGGCAAGGCGCTTGCTGGGGGTCTTGTGGATTTCCTCGGCTAGGATCCCGCCGAGGGTCGTCGTCTTCTGATCCTCATCTGATCTTGTGTGTTTATGATCTTGACAAAGATCTGCATGCCACCACGGAGGTGCCTCTCGAGCCCTGGTTCCAATGTAGTTGTTGACATCGTTTGGAACCCTTGGGCTCAAGGGTGGCTCACTCTGCTGCCGTTGGGCAAGTTGCCCCAGCAAAGCTCTTGCCGGGGCCGCGGAGGCCGCCCCGGCAAGGGTCTTGCTGGCGGGGGGTCCACCTTGCCCTCTTGCTCCTTGTGTTTCTGATCTTGTCTTTGTCTTGGTTGTCTTGTGCTTCGGCTTCTCTCCGGGTTCCCTCCCCTGCCCTACTAAGTGTGACCGTGGCACGTGGCTCTGACTGCCCGCGCACAAGCAAAAGGGTCAAAAGGAGAGTCCCTACCTTTGTACACCGACACTATGGTTTTCTTTGAAGAGTTTTTTCCATAGAAAAGTTTGAATACGGTAGATATAATACAAAAACAAAATATGAATTGGTTTGATTCAGTAGTTATAGTAGTGGTTTGCTTTCTTATACTAACGGATCTCATGAAGGTTTTGTTGAGTTTTGTGTGATTGAAGTTTTCAAGTTTTGGGTTATCTTACGATGGATGAAGGAATAAGGAGTACGAAGGGCCTAAGATTGGGGATGCCCATGGCATCCCAAGATATTATCCAAAGAGAAGCAAGCAACTAAGCTTGGGGATGCCCAAGTGGCATCCCCGCTTTCTTCTAACGACAATCGGTATTTTACTCGGAACTATATTTTTATTCGTCACATACTATGAGCTTTGCTTGGAGAGTCTTGTATGATATGAGTCTTTGCTTGTCTTGATTTTTATGTTAAGTCTTGAATCCTTGCTGGATACACCTATTTAAGAGAGCTAAAATTATGCTATGACTTGTTATAATTGCTCTCTATGCTTCACTTAAACCTTTATGAGCTATGGAATTGCTCTAGTGCTTCACTTATATCTTTTTTAGCACGGTGTGATTTGTTATTTTTAAAGAAATGCTCTCATGCTTCACTTAGATTTATTTTAGAGTTAGTAAATTTTTAAGAAATTCTCTCTTGCTTCACTTAAATTATTTTGAGAGAAAGAAATATTCTGCTCATGATCTTGACTTATATTTGTTTGAGCTTATCAAAAGCAACACATGAAAATTAGTTCCAAAGTGATAGATATCCAAGGAGGATATAATAAAAACTTTCATGAAGATCATTGGATAAAATAAACTTGATTCCTTGTAATAGTTTTGAGATATGATGATGTGATATGTGAGTCATTTTGATGGGTAATTATGCTTTAGTAAGAATATTGGTGTTAAGGTTTGTGATTCCCTATGCAAGTAGGAAATTCAATAGTTATGCAATAAAATTACATCCTACTTGGGGTGCATTATTCGGTGTTAATTATGCTTAATGCTCGCTTATGAGATTATTCGTTTCTTGGTTGGTCGCTTCTCAATCTTTTGCTAGCCTTCATTTTGCACTAAGTATGATCACTACTTGTGCATCCAAAATCCTTTAAACCAGTTTGCCACATGAGTCCACCATACCTACCTATATGCGGTATTCTTTTACCGTTCTAAGCAAATTTGTATGTGCCATCTCTAATTTTCAAAATAAATTTCTCTTTTGTGTGCTCGTACCGCTCATGAAACGGTAGGGGTGGCTAATATATTTTCATGCTAGATATGTTATTCTCACGATGAGTGTTTATTCACTTTTCATTGCACGAGAGTAAGGCAAATGTATTTGGGATGCCCAGTCCCGAAATGAAAAATGAATTTACTTTATGTTGTCAATTAATAAATTCGTTGGAAAGTGTTGGTATGGAAGGTACCCGTGGATACGGGTAGCCATGGAAAGTGAAAGTATGGTTGAAAAAGGAATAAACTTTATTTTTTATTTGGGAACCGCCTATGATATATCTAGCATGGAAAGTATTGGGAACTACTCGATCGTTCTGGTTGACAGGAAAGGCATGCCTCCCAAAAGTTTTTATCTATCCTTTTCTCTTTGAGCTCTGGCACCTCTACAAATCCCTACTTCCCTCTGCGAATGACCTTTCTTTTACTTTATGAAATTTTTATTTTTATTTGAGTCTCCATCTTCTCTTATAAAGCACCAACTAAGGGGAACTATGATCGTACTTGAGCATTGGGTGTAGCTAATATGCGAGTGCGTTTCATGAATGGATCAATGATTGAGCATATGGGCTAGGGATAACTTATTTTAGCGTTGATATTTTGAAAGACATGGTTGCTTTTTGATATGCTTGACTATTGAAATTATCATGTCAAAACTAGACTATTGCGTTGAACCATATAAAAGTCCAAATGTCCATGCTACAAAGAAAAGAATATGTGATAACCATGTTAGGCAGCATTCCACATCAAAAATTCTGTTTTTATCATTTACCTACCCGAGGACGAGCATGAATTAAGCTTGGGGATGCTGATACGTCTCCAACGTATTTATATTTTTTTATTGTTATGCTGTTATATTATCATTCTTGGATGTTTTACACTCATTTTATATCCTTTTTTGGTACTAACCTATTGACAAAGTGCCAAGTGACTGTTGCCGTTTTCTGCATGTTTTTTACATCGCAGGAAATCAATACCAAACGGAGACCAAACACAGCGAAACTTTTTGTGGATTTTTTATGGACCAGAAGACATCTAATGGGCCAAAGAAGTACCGAAGAGGGAGCTCAAGGTGAGCACAAGACACCAGGGCGCGCCTGGAGGCCCAGGCGTGCACCTAGGTGGCCTCCCTCACCGGCTCTTTTCTCTATAAATACCCGAATATTCCAGAAACCCAAGGGGAGTCGACGAAAATCAATTCCAGCTGCCGCAAGTTCCAGAACCACTAGATCCAATCTAGACACCATCATGGAGGGGTTCATCATGTCCATTGGTGCCTCTCTGATGATGTGTGAGTATTTCTTTGTAGACCTACGTGTCCGTAGTTAGTAGCTAGATGGCTTCCTCTCTCTCTTTTGATTCTCAATACAATGGTCTCTTGGAGATCCATATGATGTAACTCTTTTTGCGGTGTGTTTGTTGGGATCCGATGAACTTTGAGTTTATGATCGGATCTATATTTTTATCCATGAAAGTTATTTGAGCCTTCTTTTTATCTCTTATATGCTTGATTGCTTATAGCCTCGTATTTGTTCTCCGATATTTGTGTTTTGTTTGGCCAAATGGGAAGAGGTGTTTTGTGATGGGAAGAGGTGTTTTGTGATGGGTTCGATCTTACGGTGCTTCATCCCAGTGACAGAAGGGGAACCGACACGTATGTATCGTTGCTATTCAGGATAACAAGATGGGGTCTATTTCTACATAAATAGATCTTGTCTACATCATGTCATCATTCTTAGTGCATTACTCCGTTTCTTCATGAACTTAATACACTAGGTGCATGTTGGATAGCGGTCGATGTGTGGAGTAATGGTAGTAGATGCAGGCAAGAGTCGGTCTACTAATCTTGGACGTGATGCCTATATAATGATTATTGCCTGGATATTGTCATGATTATTTGAAGTTTTATCAATTGCCCAACAGTAATTCGTTTACCCACAGTTTGCTATTTTTCTCGAGAGAAGCCACTAGTGAAGTCTACGGCCCCCGGGTCTCTTCTTTATTATATTTTCCTTTGCGATCTATTTTCCTTTGCTTTTATTTTTAGATCTATTAAACCTAAAATACAAAAAATACCTTGCTGCACTTTATCTTATTTGCGGTCTATTTATTCAATCTATTACAACTTTCTCCCGTCCACGTGCCAATTTCTGGCACCGTTACCCGAAAGGGATTGACAACCCCTTTAACACGTCGGGGTGCGAGTATTTGTTATTTGTGTGCAGGTGATGTTTAAGTAGTGTTGCCTGGTTCTCATAGTGGTTCATAACCTTCGTCTCATCACTGAGGGAAATACCTACAGTTGTTGTGATGCATCATCCCTTCCTCTTTGGGGAAATATCGACGTAGTTCTAGCAGACATCACCCCCCGGGTCATTTCTATCATAGAAACACACCAAACCTTTATCTCCTTGCACGACACGCACTTGATCTCTCAACATCAATCGGTCTCGTCAAGATGTGTCAGGGCATGAACCGAATGGGATTTCAAAACTAAGATGGGAAGCGACACGTAGTGGAGGAAAACTGAAACTCTAAACGAACCGTTTTTCTGTATGCATGTCGGACAAATTACAACATTGGAAATACAAGCATGGTCTAGGCCCACATGCGAATGATACTCAGCGGAATGTTCAAATGAGGCATGCTGGTGGATGGACTTGACCGGAGGGCGGTATGATCGATGAAGAAGAGGGTTGGAGAGGAATGAGAAATAGGCAACACCAATTGATTATAGTTGAATGGCTCAAATAAATAATAAGTTGTCTCGTTTTCCCTTCCGTCTTGGTCACGGAGTAAGATACTCACTCCGTTTTTATTTACTCTCCATATTAGGTTTGCCTAAAGTCAAACTTCATAAAATTTGACCAAATTTATAGAAAAATAGGAACATTTACAATAGCAAATCTATATGATGTGAAAGTATATTCAATAATGAATCTCATGGTATTGATTTGTTATTGTATATGTTATTATTTCTGTCTATAAACTTTGTCAAAGTTTACGAAGTTTGACTTTGAGCAAAGCTAAAATGCAGAGTAAATAAAAACAGAGGGAGTACGCAGGGACTAGTATAGTTACTACTGCCGAAACATGGTAAGTTGGACCCCTAAATGCGGGCACGGACCAGGCACACCTCAATTATTCCTTCAAACAGTCGGACACCTACATTAGCACACCATCCGGCTACTTAATCAAGTGTTATGCTTCACTAGTTGAAAATGAAAAGGGTGGTACCGTACCCAAAACGACCACACTTGGGGCTAGGGTAACAACTTGGTACGGTACCACATTTGAACCAGGGCACAAAAGCCACCTGCTCTGCGTCTAATGCGCAACACGGAGCACTGACGCTCGAATTTGGCTGGGAAAACAGGGAAACCGACATGTGAGGCACACCTGTCGGGACGACATGGCCCAGACTAGTCCAATGGAGGAGCTAGCCCATGACCAACTTGCCACTGGAAACTGTTCATGTGGGTCGTGGGGGCTAGCAACGTGGCACAACTCTCGCACCTCCTTTGGACACGGCGACCGCGGTGAGCGACACGCTCATCGTCGCTGGACATGGTCGGCTTCAGGGTGCCGAGGGTGGCATTAGCGCTGTGGCACGACCGGCAGATCAACACCCGGCTTGTCGAGGATGCACGGGGCGCCGAAGTGCGCACGCGCCGTGACGCGTCCGCGGAGTGTTCTAGTGTGGCCAACTGCATCCCCAGGACCTGAGACCATGCTGGGTCGTCTTGCTTTTTCAGTGACATGCGGGGATCGCATGTGAGCAAAGGGCATCTCCAATGTTGCCATGACCATAGCTGACTACCCTGGCACACCAAAAACCCTCGTCCCTCACGCCGTCGCACGGTGCTTTCTCAGTCGGCGCCAGCTGCCCGCATTCATGCCGTCCGTCCATATGCCGTCATTAAGAGGCTCGGTGCCCGAGAAACCAACTCCGGTGACTTAATGACGCGCCCGGATGCTTGGCCTCACCGGACTGCGCTACTTAAAGCGGCAATGCCTAGTTAAACTCCACACCATAGCGCATCCTCCTGCTACCTGGTACCACATCCGCCATGACCGCGAGCATGAACGCTCTGCGGGAGAGCTTGTCTTTGGGGATGAAGCTTGAGGTCGCCGCTCGCAATGCAATAGCGGCGTAGACGGATGCGGACGCGACCGCACAAGCGGTGGCCACGCTGGCGGCCGACGATGGGAGCATCATCAGCCATGCGTCCTACTTGCCACCATCCAACGTTCGGTGGCGCATGTGGCACGTGAAGCGATAGACCGTCCACGTCCATCATCATCGACCTCACGTCCATCAGCACCGCCAAGATCGGGGACTCCTCCGAGGATGAGTAGGGCATGGGAGGCGGCAGGGCATGGTGTGCTAACCGGCTGGTCCGTCTCCCATGTTCTACTCTTCCTCGCCGGACCGCACCTTCACTTCACGGGTCTTGAACCACGCCCCCGTACATGGAGATCGCAGATGGAGGACATCAGTCCGGTGTAGAATAGGTTTAGGGTCGGGTTTCTTTTATTTTTCTGTCCTATAAAAGTTTGAAATGTAATGAAAATCTGCCGTGTTTGCATGAATCTCATCCGGTGTATATGAACTTACACAATAATAGTAAGATATATTGTAGGAGTATGAAAATATATGGAATGATGATTCGTTTTTGTGTATCTAAACTTAGAAGGTTTGACCCGAGACAAAGCTAACATGCGAAGTAAATAAACACATAGGGTCTACATACACAATTTATCTTTGGCACTCCAATAGTACGTCCACTACACATTCACACATTTCACATCTTTCTGCATCTACAGGAACCTACGAAAGGGTTAACGTACATTCCCTCTCTCTCTCCCCCCTGATTTTCATGGTGGTGGGCCCCTCCCTCCCCCAATCTCCAATCAATAGCCCACATGTTTCACATTGCATTAATTACGTAACTAGGATTACGTAGGTGTAGCATTACTCGTCCTAAAAAACCAACTAAGCCAACCTCCCAGCATATCGCGTGGGAGAAGACCCGGTAGTCGTGATTACCGGATTACTACTAGTAGTATCGATGGATCACGCAAATCACCAAGTTTAAAAGGAAAAAAGGTGGTACACTCACAACACGCCTGTCACGGTCGCATTGCACCCCTCACACGGTCGGTCCTACACACAGCTCACGCAAAAAAAATGCGCTTCGGCTTGCCTCGTCACTGACACGTGGGACCGCACTTGGAGAAACCGACCATGCGCCAAACTCCCCCACCCACCGCACAAAAATCCCCCCCCCCAAAATTTCCCCCAAATCCCAAATTCAACCGCCCTTCGGCCAACTAGCCAATAATATTCCCCAAACCCCCCTCCCCCCGGCCCCCTCCAGTCCATTCGCTCTGCCAAAGCTGCCCTCCCCGCCGCGCCGATACGTCGGCGCCGCGGTTCATCGAGGGGACGCACGGCGATCTTCTCGCTCCCACAGTACGCTCTCGTAGACTGCCGTTCTCTAGGCACGCCGCCACCGCTGGCGACGTTCTTGTGGAGACGCACGGCGGTCAGCTTCTCCCACGGTATGCGCATTCTGGACTGAGGCCCTATTCATGTCGTAGTAGTGCTGAATGTTAGCTAATAGACATTGTTAATCTCACTGTTTGCTGAAGTAGTTTACAGTCAATATACTCTGCTTAAGAAGCTTCCTTGCCCTGTTCTGCACTCAATCTGCTTAGCTGAGATGGCTTGCCACGCCCAATTAGCTGCTAAAATATCCTGCCATATATTTATTGTGACGTAGATTTCCATGGTCTAGTAGTCAATCTGTTAGGTGAAATAGCTCTACACCATTTTATACTCGATCTTTGTTGCTGAGATGGCCTTTGATGGCTATGTGCTCGGCCTCATTGAGTGCTGAAACAGCCTGCCATAATTTAGCACTCAAATCTGTTTGCTGAATTAGCTTTACATATATTTCGTTACTTAGATCTCCTTGTCCAAATATCTTGCCATAGCTTTAGACATCGACCTAGGTATTTTTTTTCTGGACTTCATAAAAAAGCATATATGTTTTTGCTGTAATATCTAGTAGAAGAACTAATTTGTATGTCTAACAGATGGACAAGACTTGCATAACTTCTGCTCGAAGATTCTCCGCTGCATATGTCGAGGGGGTTGAAAACTTCCTGAACTTTATCAGAGCTGAGTACGGTGGTCCGAAAACAGATGTGCTCTGCCCGTGTAGCAGTTGTATGAATTCAGTTACAAGACCCCAGTCAACTGTGCAAAATCATCTACAATTGTATGGGGTTGTCGGTCACATATACTAGGTGGGTTCATCATGGTGAAGCTATGAACGTTAATGTTACTAACTATGTGGAAGCAGCAGATCACCATCTTGACCTGCTTGATACTCAGGTGGAAGAGGAGGAGGTGGTGCTGGCGGAGCTAGTGAGTTTGACCAACATTGAAACAATGCTACGAAATGCTCGTGCATTTCGTGAACTTTCACCTACAGAAGAAAAATGGTGGACCCGCATGTTGGAACAATGCAACGTGGTTGTCACCCCAGGAAATAAGCTGTCAGTATTCTCAGCTATGGTCACCTTTCTTCAGGTGAAGACATCTGAGTGGATGACCAACAAATCATTTGATGCGATGTTGGCTGCTTTCCGCAAATCTTTCCCAGATGCGTTTGAGCTGCCACACACCTACAGTAAAATGAAGAATTTCCTTCGTGCAGTTGGAATTGGATATGATATGATCCATGTTTGTAAGAATAATTGTGTTCTGTTCCGAAAGGATTATGCCAACTTAAGTGAATGCCCAAAATGCAAATCATCAAGATGGAAAGATGGCGATGCTGTGAAGAGGATTCCTCATAATGTTCTGAGACACTTTCCAATTATACCAAGATTGTAGAGGTTGTTTCATGATGCTGAAACAAGAGAGGATGTACTGTGGCATTCCAGGAACTAGGGGTATAGAGATCAGAATGTAATGAGCCATCCATCTCATGGTAGTGACTGGAAAAGCTTCAATCAGAAACACAAAAAGTTTGCTGCTGACCCGAGAAACATTAGACTTGGCTTAGCTTCAGATGGATTTAACCCATTTGGCCACTAGAGCGCCACATATAGCATGTGGTCAGTGCTTGTTATCCCTTACAACATGCCTCCAAATGTCTGCACCAAAGAATCAAACTACATGATGGCCTTGCTCATCCCAGGTCCAAAAAGTCCTGGAAAGGATTTTGATTTATTCATGGAGCCTCTTGTGGAGGAACTTCAACAACTATGGAGGGGTGTTCTCACTCGAGACCTATATAGCAGCCCACTAGCTGATTTCTTTCTGCGTGTTGTTATAATTTGGTGCATCCATGATTATCCGGCTTTGGGCACTATGTCAGGGCGAACGAGGTTACAATGCATATGTTCGCTGTGACAGGAATCCGATGTCATACGCAATACTTAGCAAGATCTGTTACATTGGACACCGCCTTTTCCTTGTCAAGGACAAGCCATGTCCTACAAAATACCGAAGATATGTGTTCAATGCAAAGCATGAAAACCGTGATGCGCCAAAGAGGCTCACCGCCGATGAGTTGAAAGTGGAATTAGAGAAGGCCAGGCATATTACACAAGGAAACCATCCTGATAATGGTAGCGGGAAAAGGAAGCATGGCATGGCAGAAGAGAGATTATTGTTTACCCGCAGGTCCACTTTTTGGGACTTGGAGTATTGGGAATATTTGGATCTGCAGATAATCTTGATGTGATGCACATCGAGAAAAATATATGTGACAGCATTATCAGCACACTTCTTAATATTGAAGGCAAGACGAAAGATACCTTAAAATCTAGGATTGATTCGACACACCTGGGAATCAGAAAGGATTTGTAGGTGGAAGATGAAGGTAAACCACGGGATATGGCACCAGCTGTGTACGTCTTGGACAAGGTGAAAAGAAAAGAATTCTGCGAGGTCCTGTCACGTGTGAGATTCCCACATGGATTTGCTTCCAACCCTGAAAGGAGATTCAGTGCAGATGGAAACAAGGTACAAGGGTTGAAAACTCATGACTGCCACATCCTACTTCAAAGGGTTTTACCTGTTATCCTTAGAGGATTGGGCCGCCCTAGCTTATACAGAGCAGTTGCAGAGTTGGGACAATTCTTCAGGGAACTCTGCAGTAGAAATATCAGGATAGATGCTTTGGAGTGTCTTAGAGACAAGATACCAACTATCATATGCGACCTTGAGAAAATATATCCTCCAACCTTCTTTGATGTGATGGTGCATTTGGCTGTTCATCTACCTGATGAGGCACTACTTAGAGGTCCAGTACAGTATGGCTGGATGTACCCTATTGAAAGGTGGCTAGGCACTTTCAAGGGCTATGTTAGGAATAGAGCTAGACCCGAGGGTTCCATTGCATAGGCCTACATTACTACAGAAGCGTTGACATTCTGCTCAAAATACATTGAAACAGCTGGTCAGCTTAGCAAAGAGCTGGGTGAAGACAATCCCGGGCTCAATGTTTTCGATTGTTCTGTTCGAGTTACAGGGAAGAGTCGACAAGCTAACAAACCTAATGATTTGGACAAAATGGTTTGATCTGTGTTGAATAACTGTCCTGAGATTCTACCTTATATGGAGTAAGTGCTAAGTACTACATCTTATACATCATAATCCACTTAACTTACAACACATTCTTATATATTTAGATGTTTGACGCAATCACTACGTTGTGCAACATCTACAAAAAGGAATTACTGCCGCAAAATCCAAGAAACATTGACAAACTGGTGATGGCAGGATTTTCAAAATGGTTCAAGAGCCATGTAAGCTTTTGAATTGCACTGTCAGTTTTTTTAATATATTGAGTACATAAGATGATCAGCTTGTCTATTTTCTAACCATAGGTTAAGAAGATGCGGGAGGATGGGAAGGTAGTTAATGAAGCCCTTTATGCACTAGCAATGGGTCCTGATACTCGGGTAAGACATTATGAATCTTGCATTGTTGGAGATGTGCGCTACAACACCCTTGCAGGAGACGAAGGCATGAAGACACAAAACAATGCCATCATGAGCACAGATACGTACGACAGAGAGACAACTGAAATGTATGCTAACATAACAGACATTGTTCAGTTGCAGTATATCTCCAGTTTCGAGGTTCATCGGTGTGTGGTTCTATTATGCTGTCGTTGGTATAACCTATTTTACAAGATCGCAAAACCTAGAGCTGATGATTATTTCGAATCCATCAATGTCAAGGCAGAGTACTAGACCTACGAGCCTTTTATTTTGGCAAATCAAGCAACACGAATTTTTTCTTGGAAGACACATTTGCATGTAGCGATGACTGGAGAGTATTGCAAAGGTTTGAGCAGAGGAATTCAGTTAATGAAGTTGCACAACAAGATGATGCTTACACTGCTCCTGATTTAGAAGATTCCATGGATGTTCCTAATATCTTTGAGAACCATCACGTCAATGACGCTGGTGAAAAGATTGCCTGTCAGGCTGTGGACGTTCGAGGACATTGAGGATGAATAAGCAGATGACACAGGGGGGAATTATGATTCAGACTGATACACATGGCGAAGATGTTGACGCTGCTGCTGCGGATGATGATTAGATTGCTTTTTTCGTATTTTCCTGTCAGAAGACGTTTTTTATCTACTATGTGAAACTGTGTTTGCTATGAAAACTAAAACCAGATGAACTTGTTGTTTAGTATTTTGTTGTGAGAACATCACTTATTATGTATGTTGATTTGTGTTTGGTGATTGTATGACGACTAAAACATGATGACATTGTTGTTTAGTTGTACTCATATTTGGCTGTGAAACTTGTATTTGATGACATAGTTTGTTATTGGATTGCAATTCGCTTGACGTCTTCGAATGGGAACAAAGCTGACCCGACAGGGCCTCTGCTAATTTATTCATTTATTAGCAAAAGGGCCTCTGCTATTTATTTATATAGCCCCCGATTTCCGTTAATAGAAATCATTTGATGTTCACAACACTACGCCCAGCCTGCTAAACAGTTTTCATTCATTACTAGTTTCAGCAAAGTGCTCGTGTCATAGCCACTAAATACATCATGAGTGCTACATACACTGCAAATAAAGAGACAATCATCCTACAAAGCACATCGATTTTGCCCATTATCTTCACAAGCTCTTTCATCTCCTCATTGCTGTCAAGGCCATTCAACAGCTGTTGCTTGGCCATGATAAGAGGAACTACATCTTTAACCTTCTCCTATGCATCTTCCTCTTCTGTCGTTCCTTCAGTTACTTGTCCAACACCCCCACCTACTGGTATTGGGATTCCTCAGCTAACCAAATAATCAGCATAGTTGCATTTCTCCACATCAGCAACTTCCCAGAAATACAAATCACACGAATCTTCCCTTTTCTGCACGAATCAAATTGGAAGATCATCAACCAAACTTTTAAAAAAATCAGCAACTGAAAGCACTGGAACAACACTTAAACATATTATTACCCCATGATTCGAGCATTTGTAGAAGACTCAGCTAGGGTTGAGGATTGTTGTTGAGACGCGACGGATGACTATGCGTGATTTGCAGCAGTGGCACCACACCAATCAGCGGGTTGCGATGAGCAACCGGCTGCGGTGTGTGTGCCGGCGGGGGTGTGATGAGATCCATAGGCGATGGTACGAGTGGTGACTTGGTGCATATCTTGTTATTGCCTGCTGAAGAGCAGGTGGACGAGCCGCCAGCAGACATGGTTGTTGTGGCCAGAGCTTCTGATGCTAGGCAAAGTAAGTAGAGAAGAGGAGAAGCGAACGTTGGATATGTCAGTTTCATTACTTGGAGAGTAGCATAGGACCATATATAGTCATAGTCTAGGTTTGGATTCGAACCAGCTACCGGAGCACGTCTCTCTTTTTTCTAAAAGTCAGCAACGTATGTTTACTTGTACACTAGCTTGTTCTGTACGCCTTCTCAAGTCTTTGATTTTCTTTCTTTTTTTTGCGAGGAAGGAAGGGGGACAAAATTGAGGGTTCTTGGGACTTGAATCCAAGACCTCTCGCTTGAAAACCAAGGGTGCTAGTCACTTATGTGGCGAATGTTCCCTGGCAGGAGGACAATAGACAAATACATTTTCCTCGCAGTTTTAGTTGCAATGCAAGATCGAACGGTCTCAGTTTCGGGAATGTTATCAGGCGAACGAGCCCGGGTTTTCTTTTCTTCCTATATATAAAAAATTATGCTATTGGTTTCGGCTTAGTCAACAAAAGATTGTGCCCTTGACCATTGGATTGACATTCAACGTCTGTCGTGTTTCTTCAGTCTCTTCTTCCTCCAGCCGCCAAAGCCAAACTAGTGCCGGCGGGACCGCCTGCTCGCGGCTCCCGCCTTTCATGGCTGGTTGTGCTGTCGCGCACACATCGTGGCCACATCGCACCCTAAAACTCTGCACATCTTCCCCGACTCCTGTTCGTTCCCGTCCAAGGCGTCACCATCGTCCTCCGCCTTGGTTCGCTCGCCGCGGCGCCGCCCTCCGATGTTGTCAACATTGTCAACAACCAAGAGGAATAAGGAGATGACTGTACATGGTGAGGATGACAGTAGGGACCCACCAGGATCATGGTAGTAGGCAAGCAAGTGCCTCCTTTATTACAAGAAAAAAAGGGTTCCTCCTCAGGTTTCTTGACATCTGGGTCGCACGCCACTGTCAACGTAGTCAATAAGCGAGATAACTGCACAAGGAGCGGCAGACACTCGGGACCCAGCAGCGCGCGCAATATTTTTATTTCAGGACAGTGAAGGGTATCAACTGGGTTCTGCGGGAGCTGTGGCCCATCTAGCCCAGGCTTTTATTTCATATGTTTACCACATTACCAGCCTAATTTTTTTCCTTTCTGAAAATGGCTAGCTCAGCTATTTTGTTTTTCAAAGAATAACCAACGTAGGTCTACTTGCTTTTCTACGCCTTGCTGGGCCGGAAATCATTCAAGACGAGGAGGGATGCATTCGGGCTTGCCCAGAAAATGGGCTATAAGTAATAAGAAATGGGCTATAAGTAATAATAAATGGGTTGTAAAATGAAAAAATACGGCAAACATGCAATTAGTTCCAAAATACTTTTTTCTTTTGGATTTTGATATTTTAAATTTCATTGTTTTTATGCGCGTAAAATTTCATTGAATTTAAATTAAGGTATGTTTAGTTTTTAAATTAATTTGAGTCTGGCTAGAAATTTCGGGTTGTATGCTGTTTGTGACAGATTTGGAGGCTGACTTGTGGGTCTACTAGGTTGACGTGTATGAAAGGCTTTGTCAACTTAGTCCACAAACGATTCTAGCAGCAGTGACCGTGGGATGATAATCCAACGGTCGTGCTGCTTCTTCAATATCTGATCTTCTTACTCCAGCCGCCCAAACCAGCGTCGGTGGGACTGCCTGCTCCCGCCTCCCGTGGCCGGCTGTGCTGCCGCACATGCCGCACCGCCCCACCCTACTCCATCGCTGGCCAGGCCATTCCTCTACTCACCCACACCTCCTATTATTTTTCGGCGATGGCAGCCGAACTAGTAAACCCTCGTACTCCCCACCGCATGGCAACCACTGCCAAGTCTTCCCTGGCTCCGGGTCATTCCCTTCCTAGGCCTCACCATCGTCCACCGCCCTGGTGCTCTCGGCGCGGCGTGGTCAACGTGGTCAACGAACGACATCCATCGGAAGAGGACTGTACGTGAGAGGCTGACAGCTGGGTCCACGGCCACATGCAAGGAAGTGCCTCCTTATTACGTGCAAAATAATGATTCCTCAACCTGACAGCAGGGACCCACCGGAAGGGCCTCTGTATTTCGCGAAAAAACGTTCCTTCGGTGACAGCTCGGACCCACCAGCTATATCTTCGCACGGAAGGAAGTGCCTCCTTATTACGCACAAAAAAAGAATACTCCCCCTACTATCTGGGACCCACCATAGTTGGAGGCTGACTTGTGGTCCTACTGACGCGGCTTTGTCAACTTAGTCAATATGAATGATTCTAGCTCCAGTGACCATACGATGTCCATCCAACGGCCGTAGTGCTTCTTCAACCTCTAGTCTTCTTGCTCCAGCAGGCTAAACCAGCGCAGGTCGTGCCGCCTGCTCCTCCCTCCCGTGGCCAGGCCTTACCACCCCACCCTACTCCAACCTCTGGCCAGGCCATCCCTCTACTCACCCACAACCCCTGTTATTTTGCGACGATGGCAGCCTCACACCGCAGCCGAACCACCCGACCCTCGTACTCCTCTCCGCCTGGGCATCCACTACCGCATCTTCCCCGGCTCTGCGTCGTCCCCTTCCTAGGCCTTGCCGTCGTCCACCGCCTTGGTGCTCTCGGCGCGGCATGGTCAATGTGGTCAAGGAACGACTTCCATCGGAAGAGTACTGTACGTGGAGAGGCTAACGGTTGGGTCCATGGCCGTAGCAAGGAAGTGCCTCCTTATTACGCGCAAAATAATGATTCCTCCGCCTGACAGTAGGGACCCATCGGAAGGGCCACCGTATTTCGCGAAAAAGCATTTCCCCCTGACTGCTGGGACCCACCAGCTACATCTTCGCACGCAAGGAAGTGTGTCCGTATTACGGGCAAAAAATATGACTCTCCCCTTGACAGATGGGACCCACCAGCTATATCTTCGCACACAAGGAAGTGCCTCCTTACCTCCCTTAGAGCTGGGACCCACCCGGTCGAACCGTACGTAGGGTTGTCTGTCTGGTCGCGAATGTGTACGTACATACTGGTCGATCGGTCTGTCTGCAGGCTACAACGATGAACCGGGGCCGAGTAAAGAAGGGCACGTGTCGTAGTAGAGCCACGGACGTAGTATTTCATGCGATCCCGTCTATATCGTGTACACGTATGTATAGCCAAGATGCAAGAAAGTAAATACGGCCACATATGTACATACAGGCGGGGTCTCGAACACCTACTCGCGCATACGTACGGCCAGGGCTCATGTACATGGAGAGGCGGCGGAGAGCAGCGTCGGCGTCCTGTTCATCGGTAGCCAACCGGCTGCGTCGGAACGGAGAAACTGCATCGTGTTCATCGGGAGGCAACGAAATGTGTCCTGTTCAACGGTGTAGGATCGAAAGTATGTCTAGAGGGGGGAGGTGATTAGACTACTTGACCAAATAAAAATCTAGCCTTTTCCCAATTTTAGTTCTTGGCAATTTTAGCAACTTAGCACAAATCAAGTAATCAACCTACATTGCGTTTGGAGGGAGCAAACGCAATGTAGACACAGAGATTTTTTATCCGTGGTTCCGATAGGTGGTGCTATTGTACATCCATGTTGATGGAGGCTTCAACCCACGAAGGGTAATGGTTGCGCGAGTCCACGGAGGGCTCCACCCACGAAGGGTCCACGAGGAAGCAACCTTGTCTATCCCACCATGGCCATCGCCCACGAAGGACTTGCCTCAGTAGGGTAGATCTTCACGAAGTACGCGATCTCCTTGCCTGTACAAACTCCTTGGTTCAGCTCCACAATCTTGACGGAGGCTCCCAAGTGACACCTAGCCAATCTAGGAGACACCACTCTCCAAAAGTTAATAGATGGTGTGTTGATGATGAACTCCTTGATCTTGTGCTTCAAATGATAGTCTCCCCAACACTCAACTCTCTCTCATAGGATTGGATTCGGTAGAAAGATGATTTGAGTGGAAAGCAACTTGGGGAAGGCTAGAGATCAAGATTTATGTGGTTGGAATGGAATATCTTGACCTGAACACAAGTGCAGGTGGTTCACTCTCAGAAAATGTGTGTTGGAAGGGTAGGCATGTTCTGATGGCTCTCTCCACGGATGAAGAGTGGGTGGAGGGGTATATATAGCCTCCACACAAAATCTAACCGTTACACACAAATCACCAAACTCGGTGGGACCGAATCAGAGAACTCGGTCAGACTGATTTAGTTCAAAATGTGAACGTTAGTATTTTCGGTGGGACCAACATGTCAACTCGGTGGGACCGATATCATTAGGGTTAGGGCATAACATAATCTCGGTGAGACCGATTACACAAACTCAGTGGGACCAATTTTGGTAATAGACAAACAGAGAGTTGGTCAGTCAAACTCGGTGGGACCAATTCGCTCATCTCGGTTAGACCGAAACGTTACGAAGGGGAAACAGAGAGTTTGCATTGCAATCTCGGTGGGACCGATCGCTCATCTCGGTTGGACCAAAACGTTACGAAGGGAAACAGAGAGGTTGCAATCCCATCTCGGTGAGACCGAGATCCCTATCGGTGAGACCAAAGTGACTAGGGTTTGTGGCAGTGGCTATGTCAAGTGAACTCAGTGGCGCCAGATAGAAAGTTTCGGTGGGGCCGAGTTTGACTTTTGGTTTGGGACATATGTGGATATGAGAAAGTAGTTGAGGGTTTTTGGAGCATATCACTAAGCATTTTGAGCAAGAAATCCATTAAGCAACACCTCACCCCCTCTTAATAGTATTGGCTTTTCCTATGGACTCAATGTGATCCTGGATCACTAAAATAGAAAATGTAGAGTCTTGAGCTTTGAGCTTGAGCCAGTCTTTTGTCCTTAGCATTTTGAGGGGTCCACTTTATAATCCATGCCATGCCAATCATTGAACTTTCCTGAAATATTTATCTTGTAATGGAATTAGTTCAATGAGCTATATGTTGTTAGGAATTACCAAAACCACCCAGGGATAGTTGCACTTTCAATCTCCCCCTTTTTGGTAATTGATGACAACATATAGATCAAAGCTTCGACAAATGATAATAAGATTGAAATACATCGTCGCTTTGAGAAGTATGTGATAAGCAAGAGCTCCCCCTAGATTTGTGCCTTATTTAAGATTTGCTTTTGAATGCAAATGCACAATCTATTAGGATCATGGGTTACTCTTCCATGTCACATACATCTTGGTGGAGCGCTCAAAATGATAATAATTAAAAACATGCACTCATCACCAAGCAAAGTGAATGATCATATATGAGATATAAAAGATAGTATCATCCAAGCAAAAAGCAAGAGAGATAAAAAGCAACACTCTCTCTCGAAGCCTATGATCTATACACATTTCTCCCCCTTTGGCAACAAGTTACCAAAAAGATTGAAAATGCATAGTGCTATGCATCTCTCAGGCTTGGTCTTCGGGAGGTGGTGTAGAGAGAACTCCAAGGACGAAGGCATGTGTGGATGTAGTTGGAGCTGATGGAGTGGCTGCTGGAGGTGGCACTGGAGCTGTAGCTGCTGGTGCTGATGTTGTAGCTCTAGAATCTCTCACTGGCACTGCAGCAGACCTATGTCCTCTAGGCACTCGCTGAAAAGCATCAGTACTTGCCTTGCCTTTCTTCTCTTCTGCTTCCTCCTGAAGCTGCTCAACTGCTGTTTGGATCTCTGTTACCTTCAGATCAAGATCATAAAATTTGGTCTCTATGATCCTCTCCAAGCTCTCCTGGTTTTGAGTCAGGGTGGCCAAGCCCTTCTCAATCCTCAGTGTAGACTGGATCAGATATGCAAGTTGATCTTGCTTGCTCTTCAGGAAAACTTGAGATGCCTCTTCAACACTTGGCATCTTGGCAGCTTTCTCAGCCTTTGCTTTGGCTCTCTTTTCCTGTACTTGAACTGATGATGGTTCATCCTCATTCATCACTACAGTGTTGTCTTCAAAATCAGGATATAGGGGTAGATGCTCCTTGTCCAACCGAAATGTGCATGTGCCCATCTTTGAGTTGATGAGCTCCCGAATGTGTGGAGCATACCCACAGCTTCTCTTCTGGTCAGTTGTTGTCCTCTTGATTGTTTATACAATCAAACTCATAATTTTGAACTTCTGAGGGACATCAAAAAGATGTAGCAGGTTAATAGAATACCCTCTGATCATCTTGTGATCACCTGACTTGGGTAGCAATGTGTGCCTTAGGATCCAGTTGATGGTAGGCAGACCAGACAATAGATAGTGTATAGATCCAAGCTTATGTGTCTCTAAAGCATCATCTGGGATCTCCTTGTAGATGTTTGCCATGGAGTTGTGGTCTTTCTTCTTGGTGGCATACACATCTATGTCATCTTCATGCTCTTCTGGGACATTGATCAGCTGAGCCCATTATTCAACAGTGGATTGGTACCTAGTACCTTCTGACATCCAAACTATCCTCCCATCTGGATAGAAGTGAGTTGTGGAGTAAAACTGCATGATAAGCTCATCATTCCACTTGGTGAGCTTCTGGGCAACAAATTGATCAACTCCACATGCCTTGAGGCTGTCATATACTCTTGGATAGTGATCTTCATTTTCCTTGATGTATTCCCAGTTGATCCATCTCATGTCACACACAATTGGCTTCTTGTCAAGCAGAATTGTCTCATAAAAGTCTTGTTGTTCTTTTGTATGGAACATGTAATCAACTACAGTCCTTCTCCTTACAGGATAAGGATCAGACTGTCTCCACAATCTTAGTCCAGCATCCTTTCTGATGTGCATATCTTCAGCTACTAGTTGAGCATCATTGTGATCAGGAATCTTGGGCTTCAACTTCCTCATAACAAGTGAATCATCTTCATCTTCTTCAGCTTGAGGCACCGGGGCCTTGTTCTTTTCTGCAGCTGAAATGTTTCTAGTGCTTCTCCTTGGAGCAGACTTCTGAGCTTGAGCTGGTGCTTTGGGAGCAGTTTTGGGCTTTGATGGAGCAGCCCCTGACTTTATAGCATCTCCCATAAGCTTTTGAGCTTTGGGTGCTGGTGCAGCATCCTCTTCCTCTTCAGATGGATCTCTCATCATTGAGGGCTTGCCAATAACTCTGGCCATGGTCTTCTTGACCCTTTCCTTCCTCTTCTTGCCTTCTCCTCCTTCTTTGGGTTCAATAGTGAACTCCATTGTTGATTTGGAAGTTTCAAAAGTGGAGGCTCTGGCTTTTGACATGGGAACTCTTCTTGCTGGAGCCTTTGTTTTCATTCCTGGCTTAGTTGCAGCTGTTGTGCCATATTCCTTCTTTAGCACTTTCTTTCTGGAGTTTACTTCCTCCTCAGTGGCAACATAATCCTCATCCTCAGATTCTGAGGTTCTCTTCTTTCTAGACCTGGTGGCTGCCTTTGGCAAGTTGCTTGGAGTGCTCCTGCTGCCATCATCAGAAGTGCTTGAGGGATCTAAACCCTCACTCATCTGCACCTGTTCCTCTGACCTGTTCTGGCGGTCACTTTGATCAGACATCTTGCAGGCAAACTGTCAGCAGACCATGTGAATAGGTTGTAGATGAGGTAGAGTAGATGAGCATCACAAAGTGCAGAGTTTTCGCAAAACAGATGACTTAAAAACTTAGTTTTAGTTCTTCACAGAAAGCATTTCGGATCTACCGATTTGTAAACTCGGTGATACCGAAGCAGCTTTTGGAACCTAAACTAGTGAACTCGGTCAGACCGAGTCACAGTTCGGTGGCACCGAGACTGCTAAGGTTTCACAGGGAATCGAACCCGATCGCACCGATTTGCCATTTTCGGTCAGACCAAAAATCGCATGTGCAATGGCCTAAGCCAAATCGGTGAGACCGATTTCTACAACTCGGTCGGTCCGAGATGAGTTTGGCGGAGACCTAACCCTAAATTTTCAAATCAAATCTAATCTAAGGGATGTTTTCGCTGGACAGGATGATTTCATACGTGGCAAGAATCATGGCAACGGAATGTGCTATGAATCGGAGTTAGGGAATAGCACAAAGAATCAAGTTCATACCCTAATTCGGCGGTGAACTTGTTACGGCGGCAACGGCAGGGCGGATTGTCGTTGACGGGGGCAGAGACCAGCGGCAGGAGGTCGCTGGCGGCGAGGAGATGATTCGGAGACCCGAGGAGGCAGAGCAAGTCACACGCGGGTGAAGGGTTTTGGAAAGTTTTCCAAAATTTGACCCGTCGGTATATATAACCTGACCCTGTCGGTGTGACTGAGTGGAACAACTCGGTGGCACCGAGATTGCAGAATCGCAAGCGGTTGCTGCAACTCGGTGTGACCGAAGTGTTCAAATCGGTTGCACCGAGATGAAAACCTAGATCAACTTAGTGAACTCGGTTTGACCGAAATGTATTTCTCGGCCAGACCGAAAAGCACAAAGAGGTTTTGGAAGTTTAAGTCTATGACGAATCGGGGACTCTGATTGCTCCTCACACAGAGTGGTTCGAATCTGACTGGATCAAACTTTGTGATGTAGCATGAATAGAGTTTGACACGAGAAAAGCATAGATAGCTAGAGGAAGTTCTTAGGCATTCTTGTCCATCCATTTGGCAAAAGAGAAAGAGCCAAACAATCAAACCAACAAATGGATGTCCTCGAATGAGTAAAATATGCATCCAACATGCTCACACAATAAAATGACAAATGAAATATGTGACAAAGCATGCACAATCACTCTAGAATCTATCAAGCAATTTGGCGATGACTAGGTCATCTATATATGAGTATATTGACTTAGGAGTCAAATGAGAACATTTGATGATAGGTCATACTCATCGTTTAAGCACAAGTGGGGTTGCCACTTTTACATAAAGCATTGTTGTGTTCACATCATTAGAGTTGCTTTTGCTCAATTCTTAGAGTAAAGCTCCCCCTAGATGTGATATCCCCCCTAAGAGGGATGAACTAACCTTTGGTTTTGTCGATGATGACTTCATGTAGGTGTTGAAGATGTGGGTGCTCAATGTTGATGTAGATCATTCGAAGCAATCCTTTGGAGTGAGTTGCACTTTCAATACCTACATGGGTTAGTCCCACAAGGAACAAACAAGGATATCCATAGACATAGAGTGATGCTCACATGAGATGATGTCCATGGATGCATTAGGTTACCTTGTCCCTTGTCTTACCAACAAGAGGGTTTGTGACTCATTGAACTAGTGCAAGATATGGAAGTTGTTTGCACTTGTCCTTGCCAAAATGATAAGAGTGAAGTATGTTGGTGGAGTCACCCTCAAGAACTCTCTAGTTCTTCTTCTTTGGGATCCACTCCATCTTGATGGGAATCCTTGGAGTTGTAGTCATACTTGATGAAGTGGAACTTGATGTAGTCTTGGGAACCCACTTGACCAAGGCCTTAGGTGCTTCTTCAAATGCATCAATCTCCTCTTGAAGCTTGTCGTTGCCTTTTAGCTTGTGGTCTTGTGGTGGAAGATCATCTTGAGCTTGTGTTCCTTGTAAAGAAGTAGGATCATACTTCTCTTGTTGAGGAACAAACTTCGTCTTGGGGTATTGATCTTCTTCCCACTCAACTCCATTTGCATTGAACTTTTGTTCAAAACCAACACCTTGATTCTTTCGGTGTCTTCCTTGCTTGCGTACAATCTCCTCAAATTGTTTACTTCCGACAAGACTCTTGTAAACACCTTTCTCTATAATTCCCTTCAATAAGCTATTTTCTTGCTCAAGTGTAACTTGGCTAAAAGAATCATTAGTGGAATCAAGAGAACTACTAGAAGCAACTACATTGGATTTAGCATGATTGTCGTTACTACTAGATGAAGAATCTTTCTTGTTCTTGTTGCTAGATTTAACTTGTGGCATGTAAGTAGACAAGAGTAAACGCTTGGCAATGTAAGAAGAACTTTTCTTGCGAAGATCATCATTGATTGCTTTTAAGAACTCATGCTCTTGCTCAAGGTTGAGCTTTTCAAAGCGTAGCTTCTCATGAGTCTTTACAAGTTCTCGATGATCTTCCAAGGTAGTTTCATGAGCTAAGTTTAGAGTGTTTAGTTCTTTAGTTAGATGCTCAATCTTCTTCTTATCATCATCATTCGTTTTATCTTGATTATCATGGTTAATAGGAAGTTCATCATAGTTCTCATAACTAGAGTTGTCAACAAGTAAATCATCATCTCCTAGCAAATCATCTTCATCACTATTGAAATCAACATACTCGGGGTGTGTTACCTTTGGACCTTTGGCCATGAAGCATCTTCCAATTCATTCATTTGGTGAGTCAAATATGTCATAGGAGTTGATTGACACAAGTGCTAGACCGGCAACACCTTCATCTTGAGTATATTCGGAGTCGGAGTGATAACTTCTTTTGGAGTGATTGTCGGAGTCGGAGCCGGATACCCATTCACCAACATGAGCTTGATGTCTTCGTTTTGTGTAGCTCTTTGATGATTTGTCCTTCCTCTCCGAATCCTTGCTTCTCCGAGAGGGTCTTCGTTCATAACGATCATCTCTACTCCTTCTCTCTCTTGGTGGTGATTCTTCTCTCCTACTCTTTATTTTGGGAGAATCTTCTCTTCTTTTGTAGGGAGCCGTACACTCATTGGAGTAGTGTCCGGGTCTTCCACAATTGTAGCAATTTCGTTCACGACTTGAAGATCTCTGGTCATTGTAGGACCTTGACTTGGAGCTTCTTTCCTTGCTTCTACTCTTGTAGAATTTGTTGAAGTTCTTCACCACTAGGCTCAATTCTTCATTGAAGGTTCGTTTCTCACTTGATGATGTGGGAGCTTCACATGAGGCTTTGTAAGCACCACTTGACTTGTTGTGGAGCTCTTCCTTATCCTTAAGTGACATTTCGTGAGCAACAATTCTTCCAATGACTTCCATTGGCTTGAGATCTTTGTAATTGGGCATCATTTGGATCAATGTGCACACGGTATCATATTTTCCATCCAAGGCTCTTAGGATCTTCTTGATGATAAATTTATCGGTCATCTCTTCACTTCCTAAGCCGGCAATCTCATTTGTGATGAGAGCAAGCCTAGAGTACATTTCAGCGACACCTTCACCATGCTTCATTTTGAATTTCTCAATTTGACTTTGAAGCACATCCAATTTGGATTCCTTGACGAAGTCGGTACCTTCGTGCATATCAATCAAAGTATCCCAAATTTCATTTGCATTCTCAAGACGGCTGATTTTGTTGAATTCTTCGGGGCACAATCCGTTGAAGAGAATATCACAAGCTTGAGCATTGTATTGCAACATCTTCAACTCTTCCGCGGTAGCTTCACGGTTCAGTTCTCTCCCATCAAAGAATTCACCTTGCAAGCCAATACACACAATAGCCCAAACGGCGGGGGTATGTCCAAGAATATGCATATGCTTCCAACTAGCAAAATTAGTACCATCAAAGTAAGGACCTCTACGGTGATAATTTCCCTCGCTAGATGCCATACTCTCCTAGGTTGTGAAACCAAGGCTATGATCACCAAATGCTATGGAAATCAAAGCAAATGGAGACCAAAGCTCTGATACCAATTGTAGGATCGAAAGTATGTCTAGAGGGGGCTGATTAGACTACTTGACCAAATAAAACTCTAGCCTTTTCCCAATTTTAGTTCTTGGCAGATTTTAGCAACTTAGCACAAATCAAGTAATCAACCTACACATGCGATTCTAAGAGTATAGCAGCGGAATGTAAAACAATTGCACATGCAGGCAAAGGGAGGAGTTTGGAGGGAGCAAACGCAATATAGACACGAAGATTTTTTATCTGTGGTTCCGATAGGTGGTGCTATCGTACATCCACGTTGATGGAGACTTCAACCCACGAAGGGTAACAGTTGCGCGAGTCCACGGAGGGCTCCACCCACGAAGGGTTCACGAAGAAGCAACCTTGTCTATCCCACCATGGCCATCGCCCATGAAGGACTTGCCTCACTAGGGTAGATCTTCATGAAGTAGGTGATCTCCTTGCCCGTAGAAACTCCTTGGTTCAACTCCACAATCTTGACGGAGGCTCCCAAGTGACACCTAGCCAATCTAGGAGACACCACTCTCCAAAAGGTAATAGATGGTGTGTTGATGATGAACTCCTTGCTCTTGTCCTTCAAATGATAGTCTCCCCAACACTCAAGTCTCTCTCATAGGATTGGATTTGGTAGAAAGATGATTTGAGTGGAAAGCAACTTGGGGAAGGCTAGAGATCAAGATTTATGTGGTTGGAATGGAATATCTTGACCTCAACACAAGTGTAGGTGGTTCTCTCTCAGAAAATGTATGTTGGAAGTGTAGGCATGTTCTGAGGGCTCTCTCCATGAATGAAGAGTGGGATGAAGGGGTATATATAGCCTCCACACAAAATCTAACCGTTACACATAAATCACCAAACTTGGTGGGACCGAATCAGAGAACTCGGTCAGACCGATTTAGTTCAAAATGTGAACGTTAGGATTTTTGGTGGGACCGACATGTCAACTCAGTGGGACCGATATCTTTAGGGTTAGGGCATAACGTAATCTCGGTGAGACCGATTACACAAACTCGGTGGGACCGATTTTGGTAATAGACAAACAGAGAGTTGGTCAGGCAAACATGGTGGGACCGATTCTCTCATCTCGGTTAGACCAAAACGTTACGAAGGGGAAACAGAGAGTTTGCAGTGCAATCTCGGTGGGACCGATCGCTCATCTCGGTTGGACTGAAACGTTACGAAGGGAAACAGAGAGGTTGCAATCCCATCTCGGTGAGACCGAAGAGACTAGGGTTTGTGGCAGTGGCTATGTCAAGTGAACTCGGTGGCGCGGATAGAAAGTTCCGGTGGGGCCGAGTTTGACTTTTGGTTTGGGACATATGTGGATATGAGAAAGTAGTTGAGGGTTTTTGGAGCATATAACTAAGCATTTTGAGCAAGAAATCCATTAAGCAACACCTCACCCCCTCTTAATGGTATTGGCTTTTCCTATGGACTCAATGTGATCTTGGATCACTAAAATAGAAAATGTAGAGTCTTGAGCTTTGAGCTTGAGCATATCTTATGTCCTTAGCATTTTGAGGGGTCCACTTTCTAATCCATGCCATACCAATCATTGAAGTTTCCTGAAATATTTATCTTGTAATGGCATTAGTTCAATGAGCTATATGTTGTTAGGAATTACCAAAACCACCCAGTGATAGTTGCACTTTCAAACGGGAGCCAACCGGCTTGGACGGAACAGCCGAAACGAGGCCTAGCGTACCGCAGAATGGAGGAAACGGACTTCTGTTCGACCGCATACGGTCGAAACGGGATCATGTTCACCGGAAGGGGTCTAGCATACCGCAAAATGGAGGAAACGGACTTCTCTTCGACCTCCTATGGTCGAAACGGGGTCCTGTTGATCCGGAGGGGTGTGGCGTACCACAAAATGGAGGAAAGAGACTTCTCTTCGACCTCCTACGGTCGAAACGGGGGTCCTGTTCATCGGGATGGGTGTGGCGTACCGCAAAACGGGACTCCACGGGCTACTGTTCATCCATCGTCTATTGCCTCGCTCCAGCCTCCACGGGCTAATGTTCATCCACCATCGACCTCCTCCAGCCTCCACCTGCGACTGTTCATCCACGACGTCTCCCTCCTGCCTCCACCAGCTACTGTTCATCCACGGGCTCCTTTTCATCCAGCCTCCATCGGCTACTGTTCAACCAGCCCTCCACGGGCTACTATTCGTCCAGCCCTCCACGGGCTACTGTTCAACCAGTCCTCCACGGGATCCTGTTCATCCACCACAACCAGCTCGATCGGGGTCCTGTTCATCCAGCGGCAACGGCCTCTCCTACCACGGGGTCCAGTTCATCCAACCCCCACTGGGAACTGTTCATCCAACCGCCAACAACGCTCACTGTTCATCAAGAGGCAGCAGGTTCGATTGGCTTCAGTTAGCAGCAGTAGCGAAGGAATCGCTCGATCGGGTTCAGTTAACAGCTAGGGATCGATCGATCGCTCAGGTTCAGTAACGCGTGGCCAGTGCAATCGCTCGGTTTCAGTAGGCGAACGCCTCGCTCGGGTTCAGTTAGAGCCCAACACCTCGCACCCACGCGCGTACATGTATGGGAGAAATGCGCAATCCCTCCATGCATCGCTCGGCCCCAACTACCCACCATAACCGGGAACTCACAGATATTTTCCTCGTCCTCGCATCTACCATGGTTTTTTCCGTCATGGACGGCCCAAAGAATGTCATGCAGCTGCGTCTCCGCCCGCCCAGGACGAAAAGCCCATTTACTATCATGATTTTTTGTCATAGAAGTAGGAGCCCACCACATCTATGATGATATCGGGTTTTGTCACAATTATCATCATAGAAGTGTCATAAGCATGACAGAAAAAATCGTTGGGCCCAAAATGTCACGGTGTCTTTTTTTGTAGTGTATGGTGTTATTTTAGTATGAACTCTTTGATAGATCGGTCGGAAAGGATAAATTGGTGTTATTTTAGTACGAACTCTTGGATAGATCAATCGATTGGAAAGGATAACTTGGAGGTGGTTTCGTAACCTACAAACAATTTCATCTTTTGTTCTCTGCTAGATAAGAAGTTTTGAGTGATTCTTCATCGCACGTTGAGGGGTGGTTATATGATCCAATTATATTAGGATTGTTGAGAGATTGCACTGGTAAAAGTATGAACCCTAGGCCTCATTTTCAATGATTGCAATACTATTTGTGCTCACTTTTGCTACTTGCTACATTGTTGTTTTTATTGTTCCTATTACAAAAATCAATATCTACTATCATTACTACACTTGTATCACCATCTCTTCGCTGAAATAGTGCACCTATACAATTTACCACTGTGTTTGCTGTGTTGGGGACACAAGACACTCTTTGTTATTTGGTTGCAGGGTTGTTTGAGAGAGACCATCTTCATCCTACGCCTCCCACGGATTGATAAACCTTAGGTCATCCTGTTGGGGAACGCTGCATGGAAAACAAAAAAAAATCTACGCACACGCAAAATCTACGCACACGCAAGATCTGGTACACAGCATGGCATACATTATAGAACCTATGGCTGAGGCGTAGGGAATGACTTTCATTCTCTCCCTATCTTCTACCGTGGTCGGACTTTGAGTCTGACTCAATTTCACACCTTGCAACATAGGCAAGAACCCTTTCTTTGAATGGTCCATCTTGAACTTCTTCAGAACTTTGTCAAGGTATGTGCTTTGTGAAAGTCCTATTAAGCGTCTTGATCTATCCATATAGATCTTGATGCCCAATATGTAAGCAACTTCACTGAGGTCTTTCATCGAAAAATTCTTATTCAAATATCCTTTTATGCTACAGAGCTCCCACTCACTTTCTTGTAAATACAGGCTTCACTGTAAGTCTGTATAAAACCAAATGCTTTGATCACCTCATCAAAGCGTATATTCCAGCTCCAAGATGCTTGCACCAGTCCATAGATGGATTGCTGGAGCTTGCACACCTTGTTAGCACCCTTAGGATCAACAAAACCTTCTGGTTGCATCATATACAACTCTTCCTTAAGAAATACATTAAGGAATGCAATTTCGACGTCCATTTGCCAGATTTCATAATCATAAAATGCGGCAATTGCTGGCATGATTCTGACAGACTTAAGCATCGCTACGGGTGAGAAAGTCTCGTCATATTTAAACCCTTGAACTTGTCGAAAACCTTTTGCGACAAGTCAAGCTTTGTAGACAGTGATATTACCATCAGCGTTCGTCTTCCTCTTCAAGACCCATTTATTCTCAATGGCTTGCCGATCATCAAGCAAGTCCACCAAAGTCCATACTTTCACTACAAAAAAAATACACTTCCGTGATAATACGTGTTTGTCAAAGTAGTCACGTTTTCTGTCATGCATGTACATCCATGATGATTTTATGACAAAATCAAGATAGTCATACCTGTGTTGTCATAGAAGTGTTCCATGAAAATACCAAAATTATCACCAGGGAAGTGTCCACTTCCATGACGATAAATAGCGTGTCATGGAAGTGCTTTTGTCAAGGGTAACCGACACGTGGCATCCACCGTAACGGGTCGCCGTTAAGCTATCGGGTTCCAGTTTGGATCCGATAACCCGTTAACCGCCCGAACCAATGGGGATTTTCCATGTGGAAAATTTTGATTGGCCTTAGTATCCACTTGTCAGCTCCGGGTTGGGACAGGTGTCATCAAGCGAGGGGACGGGACGAGCCTATGGTACGTCGACACATGGCTCGGCCCAACAGCGTCTCGTTTAGGTCAAAAGGTCGGCCTGTCAAAATAATCGGGCCGGCCCAATAGCAGCCTTCTTGAGTCAGGCCCATTCACAAGCACGGCCCATACAAGTTACACAGAATCGGCCCATCAAAAGCCCATTCTAGATTTGACAATTTCTAGCCCATCGTCAGTTCCAGCCCGTTAAGGGCCCGCTACGTCTTTGGGCCCAATTACGAACCGACCTTCTTTTAGCCTGTTAGCAGCCCATCATCAGTTCCAGCCCGTTAACGGCCCAGTACATCTTTCGGCCTTTTCTCGGCCCATTCTGCAATTGGGACAACTTCTAGCCCGTTGTGACTTTCAGCCTTTTGTCGGCCCATTAGGTAAATGGGCCAATTCCTAGCCCATTTTATCTTCCAGCCTGTTAACGGCCCGCACAACAGTTGGGCCTTTGACGGTGTAACCTTAATTTGGGTCCATTAGCGGCCAATGTTCCGTAGGGCACAATTTCAGCCTGACGCAACTTTCGGCCTGTTAAAAGCCTAGTTTGCAAATTGGGCCTCTTCTGGCCCAAAACACTTTCGGCCTCTTTCTGGCCCGTCAAGTAAAAAGGCCGAGACAAAATTGACATTTATTTCAGCCTGCTAGGGCCCACAGGCCATTTCCATTTATACGGCCCTATCGAGCTTTCGGCCTGTTAACGACCTTCTAAGAGCCCTTGTTATGGTGGGCCACGTCGTTTGGGATCCGCTAAAGAATAAGTTGACCAGCCCAATTAAGGCCCGCTTTGACTACACATGTTTGTTCGTTTGGATGGCGTCTAGTTAATGTTTGGGCGTGTTGGCCCCCGTTTCAACGATATACCATATACAAAGTATTATCCTACTCTATACTATCGCCTCTAAAAAACTTGCACTATACAGTAAAGAGACTAAGGCATAGAGACGAAGAATAATCCTACACTATACAATAAAGAAATTACAACAGAGTATACCCACCAGGGACAATAAAGCATACACAAACAACAAATTACATACACTGGGCAAATAAAGCTCATACATCATGGACACGCATCAACAGAACTTACCATTGAACTATAATCTCTTCAGAAAATAGGATTGGCCGGATTCAGATAGCACAAATTTCAGTCTGCAAAATCTCCAATTCCTTTGTGGTTACCTCAGTGTCTTGTTTCATTTTTTGACTCCTGCATCTAATACCTGCAAGGTCAGTCTCAACATGTTGATTGCATGTTGAGAATCATGTACACGTTGTCTTGCCGCCTCTAGTTGATGCTCGAGAACATCAGCACATTCCAATTCCAATCCATAATCATTTGGTAACGGCCATGCCGCACGGCTCTCAGATCTTTGTGTTGGTGTCACTTCATCCTGAAATGTTTCTGTAAGTACACATGACTAGGGAAAAATATAGTTACAACTATGAAGCGAGCAAGACGGACTATTTTGTACATGGCAAAACAGGACTAACAATAATATTACACGTCATGAAGCATAAGCAGGTGCTATTTTAGAAATTATAAAAAATGGTAGTCTGTGCAGCCCACATACAGAAATCTCTCTTAGCTCACCAGAGGAGCATGATGTTGGGGCCAAATCCAAAAGACAGACATGTTACAAATTTAGAACACACGGAGCTACTGAACATTATATATATACTAGCAAGATGCCCATGCAACATCAAGATGCATTTGTATGAGTAGTTTATCTTGTGAGAGAAAAGGATGAATGAGGGAAGGCCTTATTTGCAAATGTGGAGAGGGGTGTGGGTATGTTTTTCAAAATTGCCATAGTTTCCTTCCTATCCGTCAGATATAAATCGGACGGCCTATATTGCAGGATGGCAGGCACACCATCATCACCAACTCTGTTTTTATAAGAGTAGAGATAGAGATAGAGATAGATATATATATATCTTGGGTATCAGTAAGCAAGCAGTTGGCCATTCTGTAGCTCAATTAAAGTCCTAGGAGCATAATGAACAGCAGAGGGATTCATACAAATCTACTACAGCAAGCAAAACTATGCAATCATTAGCCTCGTATAAACTAGATTGTGAGCCTCATGCAGTAATAGTTGGTTAATAGACTTCGAAGCTTTAGGCACACTTCGCCAGAGTGATCAAATGGTAAGGCCTTTAATTATGTCAACTAATAGTTATACAAGTACCCAACATCAGGCATCGTTGTTTGGGCATCTCATTAACTGAGGACAAATAAAGCAATTGAAAAGAGCAATTTAACTATGCCTGAAACCAACAAGCAATTGAACTGTTGAGTTGGCAGCATGCATACATGCACGCCTCAATAACATCCATGGGTGATACGTCTCCAACGTATCTATAATTTTTTTACTATTCCATGCTGTCGGCGTTCTGGGAACGGGGGTCCCCAGACTTGCCTGCCTGCGGCCCACGGCGTGGCTAAGCCAGCAGGCCGTACGGCCCATCTTCATCAACAAGGCATCCAAGACCCTCGCGAGGGGCCGAGCCTCGCGAGGCGGACGACGCAAAACCTCCTCAGGAGTGGCCTAGTCAGGCAGGCTCACGAGGAGCGGAGATATCAAGGTAGGTCAAACCTCACGAGGCTCCCGTGACGTGAGCCATGACGATCGGCGCCAGGCGGGCGCCAGCGCGCGCAGTGTCCTCGTTTCCTCTTTGGTGCTAAGGAAGCAGGCGCAGGCGAGGAGTACCGAGGCATCACGCAAAGGTTGCTATATTAGTGCAATGAGACCAAGACCAGGAGGACGGCAAGACGGATGTCATCGTGGAGCCCAAGACGGCGCGAAGACCACTTTTGTCAGGATAGCTTGTACTAGCTGTCCCCCTTCAAATTTGCCCGCCGTTGTTGGCTCCCTTCCCGCTCAATATTTGGGAAGAGGACCAGGGCTTATATAAGTAGAGCTAGCCACCACAGTAGAGGGGATCGAGCATGTCATCCAGCTCTCACCCGCTAAGTCACCAAGCACAAGAACACCTCAACCTCAGGAGGCTGTTCTTCCCTCTGTACTGTTCATCATCAGCCCAAGAGGCAATCCACCACCACCACACTGGAGTAGGGTATTACACCACAACGGTGGCCCGAACCAGTATAAATCTCGTGTCTCTCTGTGTTGCGAGTTCGTCGAGTTCGTCCGCGAGATCTTAGCGAGCTAGGGCATAGATCGGTAGGAGGGAAGACTTCGCGCGCACCCCAGTGTTCGAACCTTAAGGGTTTGCTGGAACCCCACATCCGACATTTGGCGAGCCAGGTAGGGGTGCACCGGAGCTCCTCTCCACCAAGCTGCGCCCCGCGCCGCCGCACTTCGCCCCTATGGCAGGTGCCCCGCCATCCACCTCTGCGGCCGACATCAACAGCGGGGCGTCTGGGTACCGAGCCCTGGCCCCCGCCCTACGGCGAGTGCGGTGGCCGACCAAGTTCAAGCCAGAGATGCCGCCGTGTTACAACGGCGCGACAGACCCGACGCCGTTCCTGCTGGCGTGCGAGGAGGCTGTCCTCGAAGCCGGAGGCAACGACAAGATCATGGCCAACTGATTCCCCATGGCCCTCGCCGGCGAGCCGCGCGCCTGACTGCTCAATCTCCCTGGATCCACGGTGGCCTCCTGGGGGGAACTCAGCGACCTCTTCACCAGTCGCTACGCGGTGCCGGCGCACCACGCAGTAGCGGCCCTGCTGGGCGGCTCTCAAGCACCACCTTCAGACCGCCACGTCAAGCCGTTCCTCCGTCAGATTGGGGCCACCTCCAAGCGCCCGGGGGCTCCGCCGGGTTGGGCTGCGCCAGAGGCCGACCTCACCTTCGGCTCAGAAGACAACCCCGACTCCACCGCCGGCTCCAGGATGCTCCCAATGCTCTGCACGCCCACCATTTGCAATGTGGCCGTTACAAAGACCCTCATTGAAGGCGGTGCTGGCCTCAACTTGCTCTCCGTAGAAGCCCTCAGCCTTCTTCACGTGCCGCTCGAGCGTCTCGGCCTCAGCAAGCCCTTCTCGGGAGTGGGTGGTGGAGCTGCCCACTCTCTGGGGCAGATCCGCCTCCCTGTCACCTTCGGCACACGCGACAACTACCGCACCAAGCTGGTGGACTTCGACATCGCCCGCATCGGTCTCCCATACAATGCCATCCTCGGGTACACAGCTCTCGCTCAGTTCATGGCGGTGACTTACCCGACCTACAACCTCATGAAGATTCCAGGGAGCAAGGGCATCCTCACCATCAAGGGGGACACTAAGGAGGCCGTGACGGCGCTCAAGCTCGCCTTCAAGACCGCGGCAGCAGCACAACCCGCCGACGCCGGTACCCCCGAGGCCAAGGAGGCCGCGCCTACCAAGAAGAAGCAGTTGTTCACCCAAGACAAGGCGGAAACCAAGCAAGTGCCGGTCAACGAGGACGGGTCTTCAGGAGCCACCTTTACCATAGGAGCGGGCCTTGACCCGGGACAAGAAGAAGCCTTGGTGAGGTTCTTGCGCGCGAACAAGGAGATATTCGCGTGGCAGCCCAATCAGCTGGTACGGGTCCCGAGGGAGGTGATCCAGCATCATCTAAGGGTATGCCCCAACATACGCCCCGTGAAGCAGCGAGCAAGACGGCAGTCCCTGGAGAAGTAGGCCTTCATCGTCCAAGAGACACGCAAGCTGGAGGCGGCGGGCGCCATTCGAGAAGTTCGATATCCTGAATGGCTGGCAAACCCCGTCGTAGTGCCAAAGAAAGGCGGGAAGGAGCGGATGTGCGTCGACTTCACCAACCTTAACAAAGCCTACCCCCAAGATCCGTTCCCACTCCCGCGCATCGACCAGATTGTCGACTCCACCACCGAGTGCGACTTGCTGTGCTTCCTGGATGCGTTCTCAGGGTATCATCAAATCAAGATGGCGGTGGACAGCTTTCCTGACGCCATGTGGGGTGTACTGCTACACCTTCATGCCCTTCGGGCTGCGCAACGCGGGCGCGACCTTTTAGCGGTTGATGCACATCGCCCTGGGGCGGCAGCTCGGGAGAAACACAGAGGCCTACATCGATGACATAGTGGTGAAGTCTCACGAGGCGAGGACATCGATTCAAGACTTGGAGGAGACCTTCGAGAGCCTGCGCCAGGTGAACTTGAGGCTTAACCCGGAGAAGTGCGTGTGCGGCGTCCCCTCCGGCAAGCTACTGGGATTCCTCGTATCACACAGAGGGATCAAGGCGAACCCAGAGAAGATCAAGGCCATCGAGGACATGAGCCTGCCACAGACCCTCAAAGAGATGCAGAAGCTAGCGGGGCGGTGGGCGGGTGACCGCGTTAGGGCGTTTCATCTCCAAACTGGGAGAGCGCGCCTTACCCTTCTTCAAGCTCATGAAGAAGAAGGGCCCGTTCGAGTGGACCCCGGAGGCCAACTAGGCCTTCCAAGACCTCAAGAAATACCTTACCAGCCCCCCGGTGATGGTGGCACCATGGCCTCTCGAGCCTCTGGTACTCTACCTTGCCGCTACCCCGTACTCCGCCAGCGCGGCGCTGGTGGCGGTTCGGGAGGAGCGCCAAGCCAAGGGCGCGCTACGCCAAGCCGCAGCTGAAGTGGCGCAGGGTAAGGAAGGCGCGACAAAGGCATCAGCGGAGGATGACCAAGCTCAGCAGGGCAACATCGCAGAAGCTCCTGAGGACAGTCGGGTCTCAGGAACCCCTCCACCTCAGGATATGTCCCGATCTCCGCAGGACCCGAGCCTCGACACTGTGCCAGCCGTCGTCGAACACACGGTGTACTTCGTCAGCACCGTACTGCGGGACGCGAGGGCATGCTACCCCAGGCCCCAGAAACTCCTACCCGCACTCTTGGTGGCATCACGCAAGCTGCGGCACTACTTCCAGGGCCACCCCATCAAGGTCGTCTCAGCCTACCCATTGGAGAGGGTGCTCAGGAGCCCTAACTCAGCCGGAAGGGTCGCTGAGTGGAACATCGAGTTGCAAGCATTCCAGTTGGAGTTCAGCACTATGAGGATCATCAAGGGGGCTGCGCTGGCTGACTTTGTGGCAAAATGGACGGATGACCCAACACTTGAGGAAGGAGACGACCGGTCCACCTCCCCGGGGAGCGAGGCTCCAGACGGCTGGGTCATGTATTTTGATGGTGCCTTCACGCACCAGGGCGCGGGGGCTGGAGCAGTGCTCATCTCGCCCACTCAGGACAAGCTCTACTACGCCGTGCAACTCTGCTTTCAGCATGGCGAGAAGGTCTCCAACAATATCGCAGAATACGAAGGCCTCATAGCTGGCCTGAAGGCTGCGGCAGCTCTAGGGGTGAAGCGCCTTACCGTCAGAGGCGACTCGCAACTCCTCGTCAACTTCTCCAACAAGGTGTACGAGCCGAAGGATGATCATATGGAGGCCTACCTCGCGGAGGTGCGCAAGATGGAAAAACAGTTCTCGGGCCTTGAGCTGCAGCACGTGCCCCGGGGCACCAACAAGGAAGCCGACGACATCGCCAGGAGAGCATCCAAGCGGCAACCGCAAGAGCCCGGTGTCTTTGAGGAGCGGCTCTTCAAGCCATTAGCTACGCCACCTCTTTCAAGCACGACTCAGCCTCGAGAGGAGCTCCCACAGCCTCCGGCCACGGGAGCCCCAGCCTGTGGCCCGACCTCAGGAGCTCGGCTGCAGTTGGCGCTTGAGCCCCAGGAGGAATGCTGGACCAAGGAATTCAAGGAGTACCTGACACACGGGACGCTGCCGGAGAAGGAAGAGGACGCGGAGCGCGTGGCCCGGCAAGCCACAGCATACTGTATCCAAGACGGCGAGTTATACAGGAAACGACCGAACGATGTCACGCTGCGCTGCATCTCCAGCGATCAAGGAAGGGAGTTGCTGATTGACATACACGGCGGGGACTGCGGACACCAATCGTCGTCACGGGCCCTCGTTGGCAAGGTGTTCCACAGTGGATTCTACTGGCCTACAACACTCAACGACGCAGCCGAGCTGGTGAAGTCCTGCGAAGCTTGCCAATTCCACGCCAAGCAAATCCATCAGCCTGCTCACGGCCTCCAAACCATCCCGCTCACATGGCCGTTCGCGGTCTGGGGGCTGGATATCTTAGGCCCGTTCCCTCGGGCGCCAGGAGGCTACCACTATCTCTACGTCGCCATTGACAAGTTCACCAAGTGGGCGGAGGTGGAAGCTGTCCGTACCATCCCAGCCGGCTCTGCTGTCAAGTTCATCAAGTGCCTCGTGAGCCGCTTCAGGGTCCCCAACCGCATCATCACAGATAACGGTTCACAGTTTACTAGCAACCTCTTCAAAACCTATTGTGCTAACCTTGGAACGCAGATCTGCTACGCTTCGGTGGCCCACCCCAGGAGTAATGGTCAGGCCAAACGCGCTAACGCGGAGGTCCCGAGGGGCCTCAAGACTAGGACCTTCAAGAATAAGCTGGAGGCCTGCGGCAGGGGCTGGCACGACGAGCTCCAGTCCGTGCCGTGGTCCATCCGCACCACCACCACCAAGCCAACAGGCGAGACTCCATTCTTCCTCGTCTACGGAGCTGAAGTAGTCCTTCCTCACGAGGTCAAGCATCTCTCCGCACGGGTCCTGGCATTCGACGAAACGTAGCAGGACGCCACGCGGGGGATCGATCTCGTGCTCGGGGAGGAACGTCGTCGCGAAGCTGCACTGAGGGCGGCAAGGTATCAGCAAGCGCTGTGACGATACCACTGCCACAACATCCGCTCCAGGACACTTGAGAGGGTGACCTAGTCCTGAGGCGGGTCCTCTCCAGGGAAGGGCTGCATAAGCTTTCACCAATGTGGGAGGGCCCGTTCAAGGTCGTCCACATCTCCAGGCCTGGCGCCGTGCACATGGAGACACAAGACGGGGTACCTATCCAAAACGCCTGGAACATCCAGCACCTCAGGAAGTTCTACCCATGAAGCAAGGCCCAGAGCCTGTGAAGAAAGGCCCAGAGTCTGTGAAGAAGGCCCGGTGCCTATGAAGAATCACCGCCCGTGACACTCTCACGTAATAATGAGTTGGGGCTGTACACGCCCCGGATTCTCAGGAGCGCCGGCCTCAGGCCCCGGGGCTCCCGCCCACGCCTAGTGGCAGCACTTAGCTCCACGCTGGTGAGAAGACTTGAAGACTAGATTAGGTGCCGGACGCGGCTTTTCATTTGCTTTCCGTAGTTGGCTCGCTTTTCCTCAATCGAAGTTTGCTTTTGGCGTTCCTTGCTGATTTGATTCCCTCGCCTCTCACTGCATTTTTCCGGCTCGGGTTTGCTCGTGTTCTCTCTCTCGCATACCTCATGAGGGGGCTAGGCAGGTGCCCTCGCGAGCATTTTTTTCTCCTCTCTGCCTTCCCGCGAGCCACGCTCGTTTGAGCCCAAACGCTGGCGCACCTCTCCTAATCCGTGCCCCTCGGGTACCACGATACAAAGCGCCAGGTCAGGGCCAGGGTGAACGGTAAATCTTTTAACGCACTTCCTAACGAGTTTTTGCAGCTCCTGAGCGAATGCAGGCCACCAAGGCAAGATGGACACGAGGAAATAAGCGCATCGTGAGGAAGAGGGCGTCCTAAATATACCAGGTTAAGTTATCTTTGCGCAAAATAATGAGACGGCACGGGAACAACACGCATCGTGCAATAACCGAGGAACCATAGTTCGGTACACGCCCCCCTGGGCCCATACTGGTTTCATTCTTGATGCAGGAAAAAGAGTAGAACAAAAGTAGCGTTGCAGCGATCCGCGGAGGCGGGCCCCAAGCGGCACCCCGAGCCTAGCTGGATCCTTCCTCACGCTTCACGGAGGCGCGGCGACGAGATGACCGACTGCCGCCTTCAAAGCGGGCGCGGCGGCTGGTCGTAGCCGCCACTGCTGGAGCTATCGTCGGAGGAAGAGCCGCCGTAGCTAGACGAGACACGGTCGCCGCCGAGGGCAGGCTCGCCCTCATCCTCGTCGCGACCGTCACCAAGGCCGAGCACATCCTCACCGTCGTTTGCCTCGGGGCAGCACCCGGCGCGGCGACCATCTTCCCCAAACACCCTCACATAGAGGGTCAATCCTCCATCGTACTTGAAGTGGAGGGTGCACCGCCTGCCCAGGCCGCGCGCGCGGGCGAATGTCTGCCAGCCGCGGGCCAGGGCTATGTTGCCCGCGGCGGAAATCTCGACCGCAACGCAAGAGGCCCTGCAGCAGCAACCATCCGCCTGCAACTAGAGTCCACTTGGACCAGAGGCCGGCAGTTCGCCGGCGAAGAAGCGCGAAAGTTGGAGCCAGTTGCCGGCCGGGTTCTCCGACCAGACGACAAATTCCAGCAACATCTCCGTAGTGTGGAAGCGCGGACGGGGGGGGCCGCGCTACCATAGCGCGCCTCCCCTCGTCAACTGGACCGCCATGGCTGGGACGACCCCCTCCGCGTGTCTCGGCGCCGCTATGATAGTGGGCCGCGGCGGGGGTCGCAGCGTGCTTGCGCGGACGGCCGCGTCCGCGCTGGGGCGCCGGGGAGCCGGGCCCCTCGCGAGGGGCCTTTCCCCTTCTCGGCGGCAGAGAACTTCCTTCGTGGCGCCATTGGTGGCACAGCAAGCAATGGAGCGAGGGGGAAGAAGCAAGCAAGCCAGGAAGAGATGGGCGATGGGGTCTCCGCCCCCTCCCCATTTATAGCAAGAGAAGGCCAACCGGCACCTCCCACAATCGCAGGTAATGATGGTTTTCCTTGCATGTCGCAGGGACTCATCAAGTCGTGCAGTTGCCGAGGCAGCGTGGGAAAGCGGAGACGCCCATGTCCAATCAACCGCGATGCGTCAACCGAGGCCGCAGGCTTTTGAGTCCCGCGGTGCTCCGTACTTGACCCTTGGCTTCGCTGCGAAGCCAAGCCCGAGCGCATCTTGGGCCCGGGGGCTACTGTTGGCGTACTAGGAATGGGGGTCCCCAGACTTGCCTGCCTGCGGCCCACTGCGTGGCTAAGCCAGCAGGCCGTACAGCCCATCTTCATCAACAAGGCATCCAAGACCCTCGCGAGGGGCCGAGCCTCGCAAGGCGGACAATGCAAGACCTCCTCAGGAGTGGCCTAGTCAGGCAGGCTCACGAGGAGCGGAGATATCAAGGCAGGTCAAACCTCACGAGGCTCCGGTGACGTGAGCCATGACGATCGGCGCCAGGCGGGCGCCAGCGCGCGCAGCGTCCTCGTTTCCTCTTTGGTGCTAAGGAAGCAGGCGCAGGCGAGGAGTACCGAGGCATCAGGCAAAGGTTGCTATATCGGTGCAACGAGACCAAGACCAGGAGGACGGCAAGACGGAGGTCATCGTGGAGCCCAAGACGGCGTCACCCGTCACATCCCTAGCTTCTGGCAATGCACTAGGCTAGCCTCATGAGTGTCATCATGTTTAAGTTTCAAATGAACTTGAAATGGGGATTGTTTAAACCCTAGCATCAAAGGAATTCACTAGGTTCAACTAAAATATTCTCAGTGAATCCAAATGGCTTTAAAAAATGTTCATCATTTCTGGAAAATGCTAGAAGCAATAACTAGAGGTGTTCACATTTTTCCATGACATATTTGGGCTCTGAATTAAATCATATAGTATTTGCATTTGGGCATATAAATGCTATTAGATATTTTAAATGCTCAAATAATCATAAACTAATATGTTTGTTGTTGGTTATATTCCAAACAGTGGCATTGAGCAGTTTCATGATTTTTGGATCTGTTTAAGTATTTTTAATAAAGCCCTAAAGACTACAGAATAATAGAAAACAGAAACTAAAATAGGAAAAGCAGAGAGAGAGAAGATACCTACATGGCACCCACCAAAGCCCACCTGGCCGGCCCAGCCACCTGGCCCCTCCCCTGTCGTCTTCCTCCTGCCAGGAAGACGGAGGTGCGTGCCCGCCCTGCACGCGCCACCTCCACCCTACTCGCCTGCCTCCTCGACGGCCTGGACGCCTCTGGCGTTGCCACACAGACCCCTGGACCCCTCGATCGCTCCCCTTTCTCCCCGCCTCACCTCTCTCGCTCTCTCTCCCGAAGCCGAGCGAGCTCGTCACCGCCGCTCACTGCCACCGCGCTCACCGCCCGTCCCTCGACCAATCGCCGTATCCATCGGCTCCGCCTCATTGTCTGCATCATCCCAGACGAGCCACGCATCCTCGGGCGCCCTACAACGTCGCCATCGCTGTCGTCTTCACCTCGGGCTCCGACTACTGCCGTCGTCGATTCGCCGGCTACGGGACGCCCCCGAGCTCGCCGTCAAGCTCATCGTGCTCGCTATGAGGCTACGATCGTTTCCCCCTAACCCTGCCTCCGTTTGATTGCCGTAGCCGCCGCCCCCTTGCTAACAGCAGCCGCCGCCGCATAGGCTCGTCGCCAGCGAAGCCCCGGTGACCATTTGGTCACGGGCGTGCACTCGTTGTGTTTGCCGCGACCCATAGAGCCCCCCAACGCCCTAGCTCGCTCGAGCAGCAGCACCGAACCCGACCGCACCCGAGCTCCGGCCGCCGCCCACGTGCTCGCCGCCGTCGTCTCCGGCCTCCCCAGCACCTGCCACCACCACCGTTGGATGCGCCACCTCATGGTCGTTCCAACGAGACCAACCCCGCCTCCTCTCATCGCCGGAATCGCCGGTACGAGCGACGCCGCCGCGTCTGCGTGCCACTGGCGGTTAGCAGCCGACGTGGCCACCTAGTTAGGGCTAATCACCCGCTAATCAACCCCCTGTTCCACCTACATACGGGCCCCACGCCCTTAATTAACCTGGATTAGTTTCTATTTAGGATTAGATTAAGTCCAGTGGGCCCTGGCTGCAGGTTTGACCTGGCCCTACCGGTCAGCCTCTATTTCTGCCTTGTCACACTGACATGCAGGACCCATGCGTCAGGTTTGACCTGGACCGCCTCCGTTGACCTGCTGACGTCACACCGACGTCATGCTGTCGTAGTTAACCTTTTTCTGGATTTATTCTTATTCAGGAAATTCCAGAAAATGTCCAAAACTTCTGAAATTCATAGAAATTCAACCATAGCTCAGAATGAAACAAATTATATATGAACAATTATCAGAAAAATCCAATCTATCCATTTATGCTGTTTTCATGCATGACAAAGCAACTTAACCTTTCTGTATAGATCAAAACATGATAATGCACATTATAAATTCATAACTTGAGTTTGAATTTGAACCCTTGGTTCAAATTAGCTCAAACCCTTCTGGTTTTAGTTGCATTAGCTCAAATGACATCATATTTCCATGTCATGTTCATGCATCATATTGTTGCATTGCATTGATTGTGTTTCTTCTCTGTTGTCGGTGTTGTCCCCTCTTAGTAGACGTGGTTCCGACGACGAGATCGATGACACTGATGAAGAACTATACTATCTTCAGAAGTGCCAGGCAAGCAAAACCCCTTGTTCATTCCGATACAATCCCACTCTCTCGCTCCTGCTCTCTTTTACTGCATTAGGACAATAATGATTCAACTGTTATATGCTGTGGTAGTTGAACCGCTTTTCCTCTGCATGACCTGTCATTGCCACAGTAAATAGATGAAACCCACTAGCATGAGTAGGAGTTGTTTGAGCCCTGATGTGCCTACTCATTCATGCTTGTTTGTCATGCCTGCTACTGCTTAGAGTTGAGCCAGGTCTGACTCATCGGGGATGAATTGGAATGTGGTGAACATGTCCTACTGTTGAGAGCTAAGTGTGTGAACACGATTTGGTAAAGGTAGCGGTGAGAGGCCATGTAGGAGTACATGGTGGGTTGTCTCATTGAAACCATCCTCAGGAACTGAGTTCTGTGTTTGTGATCCATGAACAGCTACTACCACACATTGGGCTCCGGGCACTCCAAGCTCTCTCGACTTATTAATCAACCTGATCTCTGTCCAGGAGTTGCAACTAGTTTCTGGTGTTTGTAGGTAGTGTTAGTAGTCTACCAAGTGGCACCCGGTACAGGTGGGCTTGGGACAGACTAGGCACCATGGCCGGGTATGCCAAGCGCCGCCCGTTTGGTGGGCTTGGAACCCTGTACACATCGTTTGGGGCCGTGAGCAACACCCCGGCCGGATCTCCTTGCGGATGGAACCCGAATAGGCGAGAAACCTGGATGCGAGACTTGTGTGGTTAGTCAGGTCGTGGCCGACTCCCTCGCCAGGCTTCCGCTTGAAGGTTGCCGAGATACACGACGTGTACATGGTGGTAAGTGGCGAGAGCGTGTGTGAAGAAGTACACCCTTGTAGGGTTAACATCATCTATTCGAATAGCCGTGTCCGCGGTAAAGGACTTTTGGGTTGCCTGTACAGTTCACAGACAAGTGAAAGTGGATACTCTAAAATGCGCAAGATAAGCGTGAGTGCTATGGATGGCGTTCTCGCAGGGAGACGGGAGCGGATCCATAGTGGTGTATTGATATGGTGAATATGTGGACTCGTGTGCGCCACCTCAAAAGAGTTACTTGCAGTCATAGTTTAGGATAGCCACTGAGTCAAAGCTGGCTTGTTGCAGTCAAATTCCACCACCCCCTTTGTTCATACTGATGCATATGTAGCTAGTTCTGATGTAAGTCTTGTTGGGTACATTTGTACTCACGTTTGCCTATTTTATGTTTTGCAGAGAGACGTCAGTCTCGCTAGTAGTTCCGCGTGGACTTCGACGTTTAGCTTGTTACCTCAGCTACGATCTTGTACCCTTGGGAGGGTCTTGTAGATAGTCAGGCTTCTCAGCCTTTTTCATTTGTAGTTGTCAGACATGTTTATGCTTCCGCTCGATGCTTGTATGCTCTGTATGTTGGGTCATGAGACCATGATTGTAATACTTGGCTCCTCGGAGCCTAATGAATAAAGACTTGAGTCGTAGAGTTATGTTGTGATGCCATGTTGTATTTACACGTATCGAGCATATTGTGTGTATGATTGAAATGCTTGATATGTGTGGGATCCGACAACCTAGTTGTTTATCCTTGGTAGCCTCTCTTATGGGGAAATGTGGTCTTGTGCTTCCATGAGCCATAGTAGTCCGCTACAGCCCTGTTCACCGGAGTCCTGCTAGCCCAGCACTACAGCTCCGGAACACTTGACTGGCCGGCATGTGATTCACTTCGGTCCTGTGTCTGTCCCTTCGGGGAAATGTCACGCGGTGACTGATAACCCACAAGTATAGGGGACCACAACAGTTTTCGAGGGTAGAGTATTCAACCCAAATTTATAGATTCGACACAAGGGGAGCCAAAGAATATTCTCAAGTATTAGCAGCTGAGTTGTCAATTCAACCACACCTGGATAACTTAGTATCTGCAGCAAAGTATTTAGTACCAAAGTAATATGATAGTAGTGGTAACGGTAACAAAGGTAACAGTAGCAAAAGTAATATTTTTGGTGTTTTGTAGTGATTGTAACAGTAGCAACGGAAAAGTAAATAAGAGAAGAACAATATGTGAAAAGCTCGTAGGCATTGGATCGGTGATGGAGAATTATGCCGGATGCGGTTCATCATGTAACAGTCATAACATAGGGTGACACAGAACTAGCTATAATTCATCAATGTAATGTAGGCATGTATTCCGAATATAATCATACGTGCTTATGGAAAAGAACTTGCATGACATCTTTTGTCCTACCCTCCCGTGGCAGCGGGGTCCTAATGGAAACTAAGGGATATTAAGGCCTCCTTTTAATAGAGTACCGGAATAAAGCATTAACACATAGTGAATACATGAACTCCTCAAACTATGGTCATCACCGGGAGTGGTCCCGATTATTGTCACTTCGGGGTTGCCGGATCATAACACATAGTAGGTGACTATAGACTTGCAAGATAGGATCAAGAACTCACATATATTCATGAAAACATAATAGGTTCAGATCTGAAATCATGGCACTCGGGCCCTAGTGACAAGCATTAAGCATAGCAAAGTCATAGCAACATCAATCTCAGAACATAGTGGATACTAGGGATCAAACCCTAACAAAACAAACTCGATTCCATGATAGATCTCATCCAACCCATCACCGTCCAGCAAGCCTACGATGGAATTACTCACGCACGACGGTGAGCATCATGAAATTGGTTATGGAGGATGGTTGATGATGACGACAACGACGGATTCCCCTCTCCGGAGCCCCGAACGGACTCCTGATCAGCCCTCCCAAGAGGTTTTAGGGCTTGGTGGTGGCTCTGTATCGTAAAACGCGATGAATCCTTCTCTCTGATTTTTTTTCTCCCCGAAAGTGAGTCTATGGAGTTGGAGTTGAGGTCGGTGGAGCGTCAGGGGGCCCACGAGGCAGGGGGGCGCGCCCCCACCTCGTGGACAGGGTGTGGGCCCCCTGACGTGGATTTTTCTTCCAGTATTTTTCTTATTTTCCAAAAAGATGTTCCGCGGAGTTTCAGGTCATTCCGAGAAGTTTTGTTTCTGCACATAAATAACACCATTGGAAGTCTGCTGAAAACAGCGTCAGTCCGGGTTAGTTCCATTCAAATCATGCAACTTAGAGTCCAAAACAAGGGCAAAAGTGTTTGGAAAAGTAGATACGACGGAGACGTATCAACTCCCCCAAGCTTAAACCTTTGCTTGTCCTCAAGCAATTCAGTTGATAAACTGAAAGTGATAAAGAAAAACTTTTACAAACTGTGTTTGCTCTTGTTGTTGTAAATATGTAAAGCCAGCATTCAAGTTTTCAGCAAAGATTATGACTAACCACATTCACAATAACTGTTAGGTCCCATATTTACTCATATCAATGGCATAATCAACTAGCGAGCAATAATAATAAATCTCGGATGACAACACTTTCTCAAAACAATCATAATATGATATAACAAGATGGTATCTCGCTAGCCCTTTCTAAGACCGCAAAACGTAAATGCAGAGTACCTTTAAAGACCAAGGACTGACTAAACATTGTAATTCATGGTAAAAGAGATCCAGTCATAGTCATACCCAATATAAATTAATAGTAATGGATGCAAATGACAACTGCGCTCTCCAGCTAGTGCTTTTAATAAGAGGGTGATGGCTCAACATGAAAGTAAATAGATAGGCCCTTCGCAGAGGGAAGCAGGGATTTGTAGAGGTGCCAGAGCTCGGTTTTCAAATAGAGATAAATAATATTTTGAGCGGCATACTTTCATTGTCAACATAACAACCAAGAGATGGCGATATCTTCCATGCTACACACATTATAGGCGGTTCCCAAACAGAATGGTAAAGTTTATACTCCCCCTCCACCAACACGCATCAATCCATGGCTTGCTCGAAACAATGAGTGCCTCCAACTAGCAACAGACCCAGGGAGAGTTTTGTTTGCAATTATTTTGATTTAGTTTGCATAAAGCATGGGACTGGGCATCCCGGTGACCAGCCATTTTCTCGTGAGTGAGGAGCGGAGTCCACTCCTCTTGAGAATAACCCGCCTAGCATGGAAGATACGGACAGCCCTAGTTGATACATGAGCTATTCGAGCATACAAAACAGAATTTCATTTGAAGGTTTAGAGTTTAGCACATACAAATTTACTTGGAACGGCAGGTAGATACCGCATATAGGAAGGTATAGTGGACTCATATGGAATAACTTTGGGGTTTAAGGAATTGGATGCACAAGCAGTATTCCCGCTTAGTACAAGTGAAGGCTAGCAAAAGACTGGGAAGCGACCAACTAGAGAGCGACAACAGTCATGAACATGCATTAAAATTAACAAACATTGACTGCAAGCATGAGTAGGATATAATCCACCATGAACATAAATATCGTGAAGTCTATGTTGATTTGTTTCAACTACATGTGTGAACATGTGCCAAGTCGAGTCACTTAAATCATTCAGAGGAGGATACCACCCCACTATACCACATCACAACCATTTTAATAGCATGTTGGCACGCAAGGCAAACCATTATAACTCATAGCTAATCAAGCATGGCATAAGCAACTATGATCTGTAATTGTCATTGCAAACATGTTTAGTCATAATAGGCTGAATCAGGAACGATGAACTAATCATATTTATAAAAACAAGAGAGGTCGAGTTCATACCAGCTTCTCTCATCTGAATCAGTCCATCATATATCGTCATAATTGCCTTTCACTTGCACGACCGAACGATGTGAAAATAATAAGAGTGCACGTGCATTGGACTAAGCTGGAATCTGCGAGCATTCAATAAACAGGAGAATACAAGGCAATATGGGATCTTGGTTAAATCAAAAATAATGCATATAAGAGCCACTTCAACAATTTAATCGTGGTCTTCTTCTATCGACCCCAAAGAAAAGAAAATAAAACTATTTACACGGGAAAGCTCCCAACAAGCAAAAGAAGAACAGGAAATCTTTTTGGGTTTTCTTTTTAATCACTACTACTACAGCAAGAAAAGTAAGCTGACTAAAACCTACACTAATTTTTTTGGTTTTTCTTAAGGTTTATTAAACACACAAGAAGAAAGCAAGAAAAGAAAATAAACTAGCATGGATATTACAATGAAAGAGTATGAGCACCGACATCTAGCAATGAGTGTGTGAACATGAATGTAATGTCGGTGGGAAATACGTACTCCCCCAAGCTTAGGCTTTTGGCCTAAGTTGGTTTATTGCCACGGATGGCCTAGCGGATATCCATAGTTGTAGCTGGGGTCGTACTGAGATGAAGAAGACTCTGATTGCCATTGGTTGGCAATCATCTCCGGATCCCACTGGTAGTTAGACTGTCGTGGATGTTCAAATTGTGGTTCTGGCTCCGTGACTTATGTAGGGTTCCGATAGGCGTGAATGGCCGCCAGTGGAACGAGATACGGACCTTCAGATAAATTAAACAAGGAGGGAGCAGGCAAGGTAATAGTCTAAGGGTGATGTTTATCAAAGAACAATTTTTATTTAAGCGCCCCTTCCCTATTCTTAACAATAAAGTCATGCACTACCATACTCTTATAATCTAAATAAGCAGTGGGCAACATTTTTTCTTCTTTTTCATAGTGCCTAATAGGTATGTTATAGTGTGCAGCAAGGCGTGAAGCATAAATACCTCCAAAGATGGGGCCCTTTGTACGGTTCAGACTTAACCGCTTGGCAATAATATCGCCCATACTAACAGTGTTATCGCAGAATAAACCATGGAACAAAATGATAATATCAGGAACACTAAGGTTTCCACAGTTTCCGCGACCAATTAAGCAACGACTAGCAAATATGGCAAAGTAGCGTAAAACAGGAAAATGTATGCTAGTGATTCTTGCATCGGAAACCTTCCTAGTTTCCCCCACAGTGATAGTGTCAATAAACCCATCCACATCTTTACGATGTGGTTCATCTAAACTACCCTCAAAAGGTATTTTGCAAATCTTGCAAAATTCATCTAGTGGCATCTTCTTAACCACATCATATAAATGAAACTCTACTGAAGGAGGTCATTCCTTAGGATAATAGTAGAAGTTTTGCACAAAAGTATTGGTGAGTAAGAGATACTTTTGGCGTTGGTCGCGGAGGAAGTTGGTGAGGCCTGCATTCTCAGCCAATTCATAAAAATCATCATAAATCCCGGCTTCTCTCAAGAAATCATCGGAAGGACATTCACACGGCCGAACCTCCGCGGTGCGAGGCAAGTTATATTTGGGCCTCTGTGCTTCTTCATTTTGCTTTTCCATCGAGCTTCGGCTCGATGAGCCCCTCAAAAATCTCTTCATTATTTCCTGAAAAATTCTGAAATTTTTAGTAACTTCAAATAAAAGTGAACCAAACTCAACAAAATTGATAGCAACTACTCCTACAAGTGCCTAGAGCATATATCAAGCACTAGAACTACTTGGAACCATATAAATTTGACATGCAAGCTCAAGAACATGGTCGCCTAGGCAGCACAAATTTGCAATGATAAAGCACTAGAACAAAAACTATTCGGACCAATGGAGGAGTCACATAGCAAGGAATAATCCCCCCAAGCAGTTTTGTGAGAAGTGCTTTGAGCAAGGAGATTGAAAATCGCAGCAAAATGAGCTAGAACTCGTGCTTGAGCTGGATAGTGATTTTTTTGGGAGGAAGAAGAAGTGTGTGGGTGCAGGAATAAGTGGAGGGGAGCCACCATGGACCCACGAGGCAGGGGGCGCGCCCTGTAGGGGTGGGCGTGCCCTGGACCCTTGTGGCCAGGTGCTTGCCCCCCTGTTGTGTTCTCAGTGCCAGATATTCTCAAATATTCCAGAAAAAATCATATTCCATTTTCAGGGCATTTGGAGAACTTCTATTTTCGGGGTATTTTTATGTTGCATGGATAATTCAGAAAACAGACAGAAAAATACTATTTTTGCTTTATTTCAACTAAATAACAGAAAGTAGAAAGAGGGTACAGAAGGTTGTGCCTTCTAATTTCATCCATCTCATGCTCATCAAAAGGAATCCATTAACAAGGTTGATCAAGTCTTGTTAACAAACTCATTCTGAATAACATGGAACCGGAGAAATTTCGAATAACACTATGTTACATGAACGGGGATATGCACATCCCCAATAATAAGAATATCATATTTCTTCTTGACAGTAGGAAGAGGAAATTCAAAACCTCCAAAAATAATTGATGAAACTTTTCCAATAGAATTGATACTATGAATTTGAGGTTGTTTCCTCGAAAAGTGTACCGTATGCTCATTACCATTAACATGAAAAGTGACATTGCCTTTGTTGCAATCAATAACAGCCCCTGCAGTATTCAAAAAAGGTCTTCCAAGAATAATAGACATACTATCGTCCTCGGGAATAACAAGAATAACAAAGTCCGTTAAAATAGTAACATTTGCAACCACAACAGGCACGTCCTCACAAATACCGACAGGTATAGCAGTTGATTTATCAGCCATTTGCAAAGATATTTCAGTAGGTGTCAATTTATTCAAATCAAGTCTACGGTATAAAGAGAGAGGCATAACACTAACGCCGGCTCCAAGATCACATAAAGTAGTTTTAACATAGTTTCTTTTAATGGAGCATGGTATAGTTGGTACTCCTGGATCTCCAAGTTTCTTAGGTATTCCACCCTTAAAAGTATAATTAGCAAGCATGGTGGAAATTTCAGCTTCCGGTATCTTTCTCTTATTAGTGAAAATATCTTCATATACTTAGCATAAGGATTCATTTTGAGCATATCAGTTAATCGCATACGAAAAAAGATAGGTCTAATCATTTCAGCAAAGCGCTCAAAATCCTCATCATCCTTTTTCTTGGATGGTTTGGGAGGAAAAGGCATGGGTTTCTGAACCCAAGGTTCTCTTTCTTTACCATGTTTCCTAGCAACAAAGTCTCTCTTATCATAACATTGATTCTTTGATTGTGGGTTATCAAGATCAATAGCAGGTTCAATTTCTACCTCATCATCATTACTAGGTTGAGCATCATCATGAACATCTTCGTTAATATTTTCACTTGGTTCATGTTCATTACCAGATTGTGTTTTAGCATCAAAAATAGAAATATCGTTTGGATTCTCAGGTGTTTCAGCAATAGGTTCACTAGAAGCATGCAAAGTCCTATCATTTTTCTTTTTCTTCTTTTTAGAAGGTCTAGGTGCATCTAAATTACTTCTCTGAGAATCTTGCTCAATTCTCTTAGGATGGCCTTCAGGATACAGAGGTTCCTGAGTCATTTTACCAGTTCTAGTAGCCACTCTAACAGCAAAGTCATTGTTCTTACTATTCAATTCATAGAGAAAATCATTTTGAGCTTTAAGTACTCGTTCTACTTGAGTGGTGACCATAGAAGCATGTTTACTAATGAGTTTAAGTTCACCTTTAACATTAGCCATGTAATTACTCAATGTTCAAGCGTATAAGCATTTTGTTTCAATTGTCTAGCAAAATAAGCATTAAAATCTTCTTGCTTAACAAAAAGTTATCAAACTCATCCAAACATTGGCTAGCAAACTTAGTAGGAGGGATTTCAGCTTTATCATATCTATAGAGAGAATTTACCTTTACTACCTGTGTCGGATTATCAAGACCATGAGTTTCTTCAATAGGTGAAGGATTAAGATCGTATGTTTCTTCAACAGGCGGTAAATTTAGACCATGTATTTCTTTAATAGGAGGTAAATTCATAACATCTTCAGCTTTAATACCTTTTTCTTTCATAGATTTCTTTGCCTCTTGCATATCTTCAGGACTGAGAAATAGAACACCCCTCTTCTTTGGAGTTGGTTTAGGAATAGGCTTAGGAGTTGGCTCAGGAAGTGTCCAATTATTTTCATTTGTCAACATATTGTTCAATAGAATTTCAGCTTCATCCGGTGTTCTTTCCCTGAAAACAGAACCAGCACAACTATCCAGGTAATCTCTGGAAGCATCGGTTAGTCCATTATAAAAGATATCAAGTATTTCATTTTTCTTAAGAGGATGATCAGGCAAAGCATTAAGTAATCGGAGAAGCCTCCCCAAGCTTGTGGGAGACTCTATTTTTCAATTTGCACAAAATTATATATTTCCCTTAAAGTAGCTTGTTTCTTATGAGCAGGGAAATATTTAGCAGAGAAGTAATAAATCACATCCTAGGGACTACACACACAACCAGGATCAAGTGAATTAAACCATATCTTAGCATCACCCTTTAATGAGAACGGAAATATTTTAAGGATATAAAGGTAGCGAGATTTCTCATCATTAGTGAACAGGGTGGCTATATCATTTAATTTAGTAAGATGTGCCACAACAGTTTCAGATTCATAGCCATGAAAAGGATGAGATTCAACCAAAGTAATTATATCAGGATCAACAGAGAATTCATAATCCTTATCAGTAACACAGATAGGTGAAGTAGCAAAAGCAGGGTCAGGTTTCATTCTAACATTAAGAGATTGCCGCTTCCATTTAGCTAATAACCTCTTGAGCTCGTATCTATCATTGCAAGCTAAAATAGCTAAAGCAGCTTCTTTTTCTAGAACATAACCCTCAGGAATAACAGGCGATTCATATTTATTAGGGGGAGAGTCTTCATCATCACTTTCATCAATGTTATCAGTTTCAATAATTTCATTCTCTCTAACCCTAGAAAGTTGTTCATCAAGAAATTCACCAAGTGGCACAGTAGTATCAAGCATAGAAGTAGTTTCACCATAAGTATCATGCATAGCAGAAGTGGCATCATCAATAACATGCGACATATCAGGATTTATAGCAGAAGCAGGTTTAGGTGTCACAAGCTTACTCAAAATAGAAGGTGAATCAAGTGCAGAGCTAGATGGCAGTTCCTTACCTCCCCTTGTAGTTGAGGGATAAATTGTTGTTTTTGCGTCTTTCAAGTTCTTCATAGTGACCAGCAGATATAAATCCCAAGTGACTCAAAGAATAGAGCTATGCTCCCCGGCAACGGCGCCAGAAAATGGTCTTGATAACCCACAAGTATAGGGGATCGCAACCGCTTTTGAGGGTAGAGTATTCAACCCAAATTTATTGATTCGACACAAGGGGAGCCAAAGAATATTCTCAAGTATTAGAAGCTGAGTTGTCAATTCAACCACACCTGGATAACTTAGTATCTACAACAAAGTATTTAGTAGCAAAGTAATATGATAGTAGTGGTAACGGTAACAAAGGTAACAGTAGCAAAAGTAATATTTTTGATGTTTTGTAGTGATTGTAACAGTAGCAACGGAAAAGTAAATAAGCGAAGAACAATATGTGAAAAGCTTGTAGGCATTGGATCGGTGATGGAGAATTATGCCGGATGCGGTTCATCATGTAACAGTCATAACATAGGGTGACACAGAACTAGCTCCAATTCATCAATGTAATGTAGGCATGTATTCCGAATATAGTCATACGTGCTTATGGAAAAGAACTTGCATGACATCTTTTGTCCTACCCTCCCGTGGCAGCGGGGTCCTAATGGAAACTAAGGGATATTAAGGCCTCCTTTTAATAGAGTACCGGAACAAAGCACTAACACATAGTGAATACATGAACTCCTCAAACTATTGTCATACCGGGAGTGGTCCCGATTATTGTCACTTCGGGGTTGCCGGATCATAACACATAGTAGGTGACTATAGACTTGCAAGATAGGATCAAGAACTCACATATATTCATGAAAACATAATAGGTTCAGATCTGAAATCATGGCACTCGGGCCCTAGTGACAAGCATTAAGCATAGCAAAGTCATAGCAACATCAATCTCAGAACATAGTGGATACTAGGGATCAAACCCTAACAAAACTAACTCGATTACATGATAGATCTCATCCAACCCATCACCGTCCAGCAAGCCTACGATGGAATTACTCACGCACGGCGGTGAGCATCATGAAATTGGTGATGGAGGATGGTTGATGATGACGACAGCGACGGATTCCCCTCTCCAGAGCCCCGAACGGACTCCAGATCAGCCCTCCCAAGAGGTTTTAGGGCTTGGCGGCGGCTCTGTATCGTAAAACGCGATGAATCCTTCTCTCTGATTTTTTTCTCCCCGAAAGTGAATATATGGAGTTGGAGTTGAGGTCTGTGGAGCGTCAGGGGGCCCACGAGGCAAGGGGGCGCGCCCAGGGGGGCAAGCGCGGCCCCCACCCTCGTGGACAGGGTGTGGGCCCCCTGACATGGATTTTTCTTCTAGTATTTTTCTTATTTTCCAAAAAGATGTTCCGCGGAGTTTCAGGTCATTCCGAGAACTTTTGTTTCTGCACATAAATAACACCATGGAAAGTCTACTGAAAACAGCGTCAGTCCGGGTTAGTTCCATTCAAATCATGCAAGTTAGAGTCCAAAACAAGGGCAAAAGTGTTTGGAAAAGTAGATACGACGGAGACGTATGAGTGACTTCCGGAGTCCTGCCTAGCCTGCTACAGCCCGGTTCCCCGGAGTCCTGTTAGCCCAGTGCTACAGCCCGGATTCGCATGCTGCTGACTGACATGCTCGATGTTGATTCATGTATGCCTGTCCCCGTAAGTTAGTGCCACTTTGGGTTCACGACTAGTCATGTCGGCCGGGTTCTCTGTCATATGGATGCTAGCGACACTATCATATACGTGAGCCAAAAGGCGCAAACGGTCCCGGGCCAGGTAAGGTGGCACCCGTGGGAATACCGTGCGTGAGGCCGCAAAGTGATATGATGTGTTACATGCTAGATCGGTGTGACTTAGGATCGGGGTCCTGACATCACCACCAGAGCCTTTCGCAGGCGAAGACCACTTTTGTCAGGATAGCTTGTACTAGCTGCCCCCTTCAAATTTGCCCGCCGTTGTTGGCTCCCTTCCCGCTCAATATTTGGGAAGAGGACCAGGGCTTATATAAGTAGAGCTAGCCACCATAGTAGAGGGGATCGAGCAGTTCATCCAGCTCTCACCCGCTAAGTCACCAAGAACAAGAACACCTCAACCTTAGGAGGCTGTTCTTCCCTCTGTACTGTTCATCATCAGCCCAAGAGGCAATCCACCACCACCACACTGGAGTAGGGTATTACACCACAACGGTGGCCCGAACCAGTATAAATCTCATGTCTCTCTGTGTTGTGAGTTCGTCGAGTTCGTCCGCGAGATCTTAGCGAGCTAGGGCGTAGATCGGTAGGAGGGAAAGACTTCGCACGCACCCCAGTGTTCAAACCTTAAGGGTTTGCCAGAACCCCACATCCGACACGTGTTGTTATATTATCATTCTTGGATGTTTTACAATCATTTTATAGCAACTTTAGATCATTTTTTGGGACTAACCTATTGAAATAGTGCCCAGTGCCAGTTGTTGTTCTTTGCTTGTTTTTTACTTCGCAGAAAATCAATACCAAACAGAGTCCAAACACAGCGAAACTTTTTTTAGAATTTTTCTGGGCCAGAAGACACAGAATGGTCCAAAGAAGTACCAGAGGGGTGCCCCGAGCGGGGCACAACCCACCTGGGCGCGCCTGGTGGGTTGTGCCCACCTCGGTGGCCTCCCGCACCGCCTCTTTGCTCTATAAATACCCCAATATTCCAAAAACCCTAGGGGAGTCGACGAAAATCAATTCCAGCCGCCGCAAGTTCCAGAACCACCCGATCCAATCTAGACACCATCACGGAGGGGTCCATCATCCTCATTGGTGCCTCTCCGACGATGCGTGAGTAGTTCATTGTAGACCTACGGGGCGGTAGTTAGTAGCTAGATGGCTTCTGTCGGATTCGAGGTTCCGTAGACCCTTGAGAGGTTCGAACTCTGGGGTGCGTGCGAAGAACTCTTCCTCCCCAGTCTGCCTGCTCACCGATCCCACGGCCTAGCTCGATGAACCTAATGGACAAGAGATATAGTAGTTTATCCTTGTTCGGGCCATCCTGTGGTGTAATACCCTACTCCAACTTTGTGGTGGATTGCCTCGAGGGGCTGAGGATGAACTAGTACAATGGTCGAACAGCCTCAGGAGGTGAGGTGTTCTTGTGCTCGATGAGCTGGTGGGTGTATGGATGAACTGAATGATCTGTCCCCCCATGGTGGTGGCTAGTTCCTATTTATAGTGGCCTTGGTCCTCTTCCCAAATGTAGGCGTGAAGGGATCCCACAACGACCAAATTCAAAGGAAGACAACTAGTACAAGTTATCCTGACAAAAGTATTCTTCGCCTGCAAAAGCATCTGGTGGTGACGGCGCGATGGGCTACGCGGTGACCTTCGTCCTGCCGTCCTGGCGGTCTTGGTCTTGTTGCACCAAAATGGAAACCTTTGCTTGATTCCTCGGGACTCTACGCCTGCGCTTGCCTCCTTAGCACCAGAGGGGAAACTGGTACACTGCGCCCGCCTGGCCTTGGTCGTCATGGCTCGCGTCATATGAACCTCGTAAGGTGCAGCTTGCATAGATATCTCCGCTCCTAGGGAGCCAGCCTGGGGAGGTCGCCCCCTAGGGAGGTCTTGGTGTCGTCCGCCTCACGAGGCTTGGCCCCTCGCTAGGGTCTTGGGTTGTTGTTGCTGAAGCTGGGCCGTACCGGGCCATTGACGGAGCCACGCCGTGGGCCGCAGGCAGGCAAGTCTAGGTACCCCCATTCCCAGAATGTCGATAGTAGCCCCGGGGCCCAAGGCGCGCTCGAGCTTGGCTTTGAGGCGAAGCCAAAGGGCAAGTGCAGAGCGCCGCGGGCCCTAACCAACTGCGGCCTTGGTCATCGCTTGGCGATTGATGGGACGTGGGCGCCTCCGCTTCCCCACACTGCCTCGGCAACCGTCCTTGCCTGACAAAAGGCTGGCGCCCGCTATAGAACTTTCATTGCCCTTAATTCGTCTTGCTCCAGATACCCTTCTCCCTCTGCCCGGAAAAACCTCCAGATCCACCAAACTCACCCCATGTCCGCGACCGATGGCCGCCGATAAGACGGAACCCTCCGCCGCGGCCGGGCGTCAAGCCTCCTGGTTCGAGCCAGCCCTGAGCGCGTCCACCATCACCGAGGAGAAGCACCTCGCCACCGCGCTCCAATTGACGGCCGACAGTAGCAACGAAGGGGGAGAGACGGCACTCTAGGTCGGCTTTGCCAAGCCGTAAACCTTGGGAGACACCTTCTACCCCTTCTTCCAGCACAACATCTTCGCGGGGCTAGTTCCCCCTTTCTCCGACTTCTTCTACGTCGTTCTTCACCACTACAAGATCCACGCCCTCCATCTTTACCCCAACCACGTCCTCCTCCTGTCAATCTTTGCTTTTTAATGCGAGGCATTTCTGGGGGGTGATGCCTTCCGTGGCACTGCTCCGCCACTTCTTTTACCTTCAGGTTAATGGCACCCAGTGCTCAGGGTGCGCCAGCTTCATCGCGGCCAAAAAAGCAATGCGATCTCGCGGGCCGGGAAGAAGGTGGAGGACTTCAGGAACAAGTGGCTCTTCATGGACGCCAAGCGCTCCCACCCTCGGCTGGAGCAGCCGATGCCCCTGGAAGGATGGGCTCACGAGAAGCTCACCAATCCCAACGCGGAGCTGCTGCTGGAGAAGATGGCGGCAGACCTCAAGACTCATGACCCAAAGGTGTAGAAGCTGATGGGGGCCATGTTCGTCAAGGAATTCCTGACGCACCACCTGGCTCCGCTCCAGGCACACTCATGCCCCCTGTGGAAGCTCAAGGGCGCAGAAGATGGCCTCCGGCTGTGCCCGAATGACTTTTCCAAGGAGGAGCTGGACAAGATCGTGCGCACCCTTCTCGGGAAGGATCAGGGCTGCCCCCCGGACTCCCATCTCCCGTTGTACCACAGCCTGGAAGGGGAGAATATCGCCGACGCCATGCCTGTCTTCGAGGAGCGCGATCTCGTACCTCTGAAGCCTTCCCGGCCCTCGGGCTCCCGGGTGCCGGTGTCCTCCGGCGAGTCCGACCAGGAGGAGAGGATGGACTCGGAGGCGACCTGGGAGGGGGCAGAAGAGACCTCTTCCCTGCGCCAGACCAATCTCCTCCGCGTCCTTTCCGATGATGATGACGCCGGCGAACACCCAGTCAGGGAGTCGCCGCGCTCCGTCGGGGTCACCACGAGGTCCAAGGGCACCCCTCCGAAGAAGCTGAAGCTGGGGGTCCCGAAGAAGGGCAGGTCGGCACTGATATCCTGAGGCGACGCCTCTACCTCGTCGCCAGCCGCCACCATTGTAGAGCCGGCTGTGCGCCCATCTGCCCCTGAGGGCACGACGGCTCCCATGCCCACGAAGCCTGCGGGCCTCGCACTCCTAAAGAGGGCGAGGGATTACATCACCATAGACTAGTAAGTGCGTCATCTTGTTTTTTCTTCCTGCTCTTGTCTTGGTGTCTTGACGCTTGCCTCCTCTACGGCCAGGCCAATGCCGCCGGCGAAGAACAAGGAGGGGGCCGGAGCCACCGAGGCCAAGACGCTTGCGGCGGCCGCACCACCTCCGGCGCAAAAGGACGGGGCCGGCCCGCGCGCTCCTGCGGCTGTGTCGTCCTCCCTGGCTCGGAGGCCCAGCCTCAGGAGGAGGCGATCCCTGCAGTCAGGACGGCTCCGGAGGTGCCCGCCCTCAGCTCGCCTGCTGAGATCCTGAAGGCTTCGGAGCCCCCGGCCCTCTCTGTCGCTGTTGCTTCGCCGGTCCTGGTGCCGGTGCCGTCTCCTCCCCCATCCATCACGCCGCTGAACCGTTGCTCTTCTGCCATGCCTGACACTCTGGAGGAGGCTCTCTCCGTGCTGGACCAGCTTCGGGACGATCTTCGGGGCCCCGACCAGTGCATGGCGTCTGGGTGCTTGGAGTTGATCTCAGGATGGCTCCGGGCCGATGCGTCTGTCAGGGTGGCCTGGCGCCAAGCCATGGCGGCCTCGGAGGAGGGCCAGCAGGCAGCCGGCCTAGCCGCGGCCGCCCGCAACACGGCAGTGAAGGACGCCAAGGCCGCCGAGGAGCGCTGCCGAGCAGCGGAGGCCAAGCTGAAGACTCTCCATGACAGGCAGGTCGCCGAGGCCTGTCAGCGCGAGGTTCAGGTGGAGGAGCTGAAGGCCCGGGAAGCTGCGGTTGCTGGTCGTGACAACGAGCTGGAGCAAGCGGCCCAGAAGCAGGCCACGGAATGCGACCGCCTGGAGAAGTTGAAGGAGGAGGTGGAGACGGAGAAGGCCCAACTGGAGACCAAGGCGAAACTCCTTGCCAAGGGGCGTGCCACCTTCGACTCCCTCGAGCAGAGGTCCCGCAAGACACTGCGAGATCTCTACGGGAGGGGGTTGAAGGAGCCTTTGGTGACTTCGGAGGAAGGCCCCGCCGAGCTGCTCCCCAACTCGTCACGGCGCTCGAGGGCATTGTCGTTGGGGTTGGCCCCATGGTGGAAGGAGAAGCCCGTGCGCTCTCCACCTCGACCGTCACACGCGTCTTCAGGCACCTCCATCTTCGCGACCCCAGCTTCGACTTTGATGCTTTGCTTGAGCCTGTGGACCGCCAGTGCTGCACCGCCGCCACTGGAGCCGTGAAGGACCAGGTGGAGGCTCTGCTGCATAAAGGTTCCTCACCGTCGACCCCGCGACTGCGGCTGGCGGCGCCGTTGACCCCTCGACCACGGCTGATGGCAAGGGCGATGGCAACATCGTCGACGATGGGACTCCCCTCACCGGGGATGGCAGTGCCCAAGGCTGAAGAAGAGGCTCGATGGTGGCGCTCCCCTCCATTTTACTTCCCGCAACATGTATCGTGCCTCGTGGAGGCGTAAAAACTTATATGCTTTGCACCTTTAAAAGACGGTATGTTTCATAATAATTTGCTAGGATTTTGTGATTTCCTCCGCGTTTGCTTTAATGTTCTGCGTCGGCAGGGCCCGGCCCCACACGTACCCTAGCCGCCGTTGGGTCATCGGGATCGCCAGGACGAGACCAAGGGGTGAGGGGCTGCGTGACCAGTTAGGCTCCTGAGTCGCGATGCTCAGGAGTCCCCCTTGACGTGCGAACAACCGTAGGGAAGGAGATGCAAGAGTAGGCCTTGGAGTTCTACGTCGGCAGGGCCTGGCCCCGCGCGTACCCCAGCCACCATTGGGTCGTCCGGATCACCAGGAGGAGACCAAGGGGTGAGGGGCTATGTGACCAGTTAGGCTCCTGAGTCGTGATGCTCAGGAGTCCCCCTTGACATACGAACAAACTATCATACCTTTCCTCGCCGAGGTCCCACTCGAGAGGGGCGCACGAAGACCAGGTCCGAGGGACCTGGCAGGGTGGCATATGCTAGGCGTGACCTGAGCGTAGCCCCCCATGCCTAGCCCTCTCGCGTGACTCTCCCGAAGGGAAAGCATTGCGGTGAGGCTGAACACCGAGCCTGGTGGCTCCCTGAGGTTATTGCGGCCCTGGGGCCGCCCTCAGTTGTTTATCACTAGCCCGGAGCATGGCGCTTCCACACTTGCACGGGCATAGCCGCTCGTCGACCGTGTCGACTGCCAGCGCGGAGCATGGTGCTTCCACTGGTGCGTGGGAGGGGGCTCCCTCTGAGTGGAGCCCCCGGGGCGTGTACAACCTCGCCCTGACACGTGGCTTGCACGGCAGGGTTAGAGGAGGTGTGTATGGGCACTCGTGAGCCAGCGCGGGACCCACGAGGCCCTACCTCAAGGCGGGTTGTGCCTGAATTTGATTCGGAACACTTGTGATAATCCTGCAAGATGGTTAGGCAACCTACACCACGTGAATCTCCTGAGGTTATCGCATGATAAGGCCAAACACCAACGAGCCCAGGAGGTGACGTGAACGGGGCCGGCCCGCCAGACAGAGCTCAGTCATTGGGTTTATCGACGCTGCAGGGACGGACTCGAGCACAGACGCCGTGCCCAATCTTCTCATGCAAAATCCTGAAGAAAGACAACCGGCGCGAGGCTCCCGTGGTGACGAGGCACCGGGTCGCGCGCCCTAGCTCATCCGCCCACGATTAGCTCATGCGAGAACAAGGCACCAAGGGCCATGGGAGGTGACGTACACGGGAGCTGGCCCGCGAGCCAGAGCTCAGCCTCTTGGGTTTAGCGACACTGCAAGGATGGAACCGAGCACATACGCCGTGCTAGTCCTTAATCATGAGGCGGTCATGGGTGGGTTTGCAAGGGAGTACGGCGTTCATGGCAACGAAGTACCGGAGAGGCAGATGATAATCATAAAGCGACTCATGGAAGGAGGTAAAGCTAGTTTTTATAGATGCAAAACGATACATGCCGCAGGGACGGACCCAAGCGGCTTGGGGATGATGTAGCCCGAGGGGCACCCCCAACTGAATAAACCGGAAAATGTCAACTGGCACCATTGTTGAGGAGATGTTGAAGTAGCTGAAGATGCGTGCAGAAGAAGTCGCTCCTCACGAGCCGCCTGGGTCCTAAACCTCGGGGGGCTCTGGAGGCTCAGGGGGCTCGTGAAGAACCGTCGCCATCTCCGCCAGGGCCGCCTGGTGCCTAGCCTCCTGAGCCGCCAGAACGCTCCACGGGTGTCGCTGGAAGGTGACAGCCGTAGGCCGAAAGGCATGTGAATGTAGCTGTAAGGGGGGACCTCACACCGACCAACGCACGATGGTCAGAACCGCTCCTAGGAAGCGGCCCTGTTGAGCCCTGGAATGTTGACGTAGACGCGCAGCTCGCTGTCCTCGCCAGGACAAGGAGCCATGCCAGGCGGTGGGTGGCGGTCGCCACGCATGGCTCTCGCCTCTTGAAGCTCTTCGGTTGCCTTGGTGATGAACTCCCGAGTACCTGGCACCCCGTGCCTTGTGCTCTCCTGCCAGAATCGCGTGCTGAAGCACGCCTCCACGTGGTGCCCGAGCGCCTCCCTCGTGACGTTGGCTAGGTCAGAGGCCCTCCAAAGGAGATCCCTCGAGCCCATCCTGGGAGGGGCGCCAGGCGCGCCTTCCTATGCGAGAGAGGGAGGCGCCCCATCCGTGGGCGTTGGTCCTGAGGTGGTGCCACTGGAGACACCGCTCTCCTGAGGCTCTTGGCGGAGCAGCTGCTTCTTCTTCTTGGGGACAGCCTCAGGAGGGTAGACGGAGCCTTCGTCGTCTGGGTTCTCTACCGCCGCAGCCTGGTAGGCATGCTCGAGAGAGCACACTGCGTCCTTCTCCTCGCAGGCGATCGTGATGATGTCGCGGTTCCCCGGCATCTTGAGGACATTGTAACCATGATGAGTCACCACCATGAGCTTGGCTAGGGCTGGATACCCAAGGATGGCATTGTATGGAAGGCGGATGTGGGCGATATCAAAGTCGATGAGCTCTGTGCGGTAGTTGTCGCACTGGCCAAAGGAGAGAGGGAAGCGGATCTGCCCTATCGGGGTGGTGGAGCCGTCGGTCACTCCTGAGAAAGGCTTGATGGGCTGCAGCTGATCATAGGGCACTTGGAGGCGGTCGAACGTCTCGATGGACAGAATATTGAGCCCCGCACCGCCATCGATGAGGGTCTTGGTTACGAGGAAGTTGCTGATGACGGGTGAACAAAGCATCGAGAGGGCGCCGGAAGTTGCCGCGCACTTGAGCTAGTCGGACGAGCTGAAGGTGATGGTGCACTTGGACCACCTGAGCGGATGTGTAGCCTCGAGCTTGGGAAGGGCCACGTTCACCTCACGGGCAAACTACTTAAAGATGCGATGAGAGGCTGGGGCCTGGGTGCCGCCCAAGATGCAGGCTACGGCACGAGGCTCCTGGAAAACCACAACCCCCTCGTCCTGGTGGTGGTCATCGTTCCTTCTTGGTGCTGGCGGCAGCGAAGGGAGGCCAGCGTTGCCCTGAGGGCGGTCCTCGCAAGGCTAGTCCCTCCAGGGGCCCTCGTGAGGCTGGCCCTGCCAGCGTTCCTCACGAGGTTGATCGCGCCACTCCTGGCGGGGGTCGCGGTTGTCCCAGTGTCCTCCACATCGGCCTCCTCCACGGCCGTAGCCTCGGTTGTGGCGCTCGGGGTGACGACCAAGGCGCCTGTCGCAGATGGCCATGAGCTCCTGATAGTCATTGGTCTTGTGGCTGTGTACATTGTGGAAGACGCAGAACGGACGGCTGCCCTTGGATGACTCCGGGTGGTCGCAGCCGCGCTTCATTTTTGGTTCAGCCGTGAGCACGGCCGCCCCCTTGCACTTCACGTCCTTGGCCTTGACCTTCTTGTCCTCTTGGTCGGTCTCTGGGAGCTCGAGGAGAGAGAGGCGTCCTTCCTTAGCTCTCGCGCACTTGGTTGCCATGTTGAACATCTCCAGAGCCGTGCACAGGTCGTCATGTATGGCGAGCTCTTCCTTCATCTTGACTTCGCGGACACCATCAGAGAACGCCGAGATGATGGCCTAATCTGAAACCTTGGGGATCTTGAGGCGAACGTTGTTGAAGCGCTGGATATACTTCTGCAAGGTCTCCCCTGGCTACTACTTGATACGCCGCAGGTCACCCGCAGCAGGCGAGTGGTCGCGAGTGCCCTGGAAGTTGGCGACGAAACGCTCGCGCATCTCGCCCCAAGAGGAGATCGATCCCACGGGCAAGTTCAGGAGCCACAAGGGTGCGCCATACTCGAGGGCCTTGGGAAACCAGTTTGCCATGACCTTCTCATTGCTGTTGGCCGCCTCGATCCTCGGCTCATAGAGCTGCAGGCACTCAGTAGGGTTGGGGGTGCCGTCGTAGCGTGGAGGCAGGTCAGGCTTGAACTTCCCTGGCTAGACGACGCTGCGCAGCTCTGGAGTGAAGGCACGGCAGCCCGCGGCAGTCACGGGAGCCCGTCCTGGAGGTGCAGCCTAATCTTGGCACTCACGCGCCACCACCGCAGGCAACGCACGATCTTGACGTGGTGGTGCTGGGAGCGTAGGAGCATCTTCTTGCGGCCACTGGACCTCCTGGCAGCTTTCTTCTTCACGCGCGGGCGCCCTGCGCGGTGGGTCACATCGCCGGGCCGCGCACCTTGGTCCGAGGGCGACGTCTTGACGGGGAGGTGGCAGAGGTGCTCCATGGGCTACGTCTCCCGCGGCAGGTGGCGGGTTAGGCAGCGAGAGACACGGTGCATGAGAGCCCCCAACAGCGCTGACAAGCTCGGCGATGCGGTCCAGCTAGTCTTTGTAGAAGTCGTCGACAGGGCGGTACCGCAGGAGCTCGCGCGGCATGAGCAGCGCAGTCTGCGCGTCCGCCAGCCCTCGACGAGCGTGAGATGACAAACCAGCCGGAGTTAGCGATGGGGTGGCTGTGCATCCATCACACCGCATGGAGGGGTGCAACGATGAAGCTTGCTGCTCGTGCCCCGCCAGGCCGGTGGCGGCGTTGGCGGCGGGCGATGGAGAACAACGGGGAGGCCTGCCGGCACGCGCCGTTTCGGCGAAGCAAGCGGCGAGGGCGGCCCGATGCTCAGCACGGGCTTGACGGGCGTCGGCCATGAAAGCGGTGGGGCGGTGGCGAGTCGACCGGCGGAAGAGAGGCTCCGACGCACCCCTACCCGGCGTGCCAAATGTCGGATTCAGGGTTCCGCGGACCCTTGAGAGGTTCGAATTCTGGGGTGCGTGCGAAGAACTCGTCCTCCCCAGTCTGCCTGCTCACCGATCCCACTGCCTAGCTCGATGAACCTAATGGACAAGAGACACAACAGTTTATCCTGGTTTGGGCCACCCTGTGGTGTAATACCCTACTCCAGCTTTGTGGTGGATTGCCTCGAGGGGTTGAGGATGAACTAGTACAATGGTCCAATAGCCTCAGGAGGTGAGGTGTTCTTGTGCTCGATGAGCTAGTGGGTGTACGGATGATCTGAATGATCCGTCCCCCCTATGGTGGTGGCTAGGTCCTATTTATAGTGGCCTTGGTCCTCTTCCCAAATGTAGGCGGGAAGGGATCCCACAACGGCCAAATTCAAAGGGAGAAAACTAGTGCAAGTTATCCTAACAAAAGTAGTCTTTGCCTACAAAAGCATCTGGTGGTGACACCACGATGGGCTCTGCGATGACCTCCGTCCTGCCGTCCTGGCGGTCTTGGTCTTGTTGCACCAAAATGGAAACCTTTGCTTGATTCCTCGGGACTCCGCGCCTGCGCTTGCCCCCTTAGCACCAAAGGGGAAACTGGTACACTGCGCCCACTGGCGCCCACCTGGCCTTGGTCGTCATGGCTCACGTCATATGAACCTCGCGAGGTGCAGCATGCATTGATATCTCTGCTCCTCGGGAGCCAGCCTGGGGAGGTCGCCCCCAGGGAGATCTTGGTGTCGTCCGCCTCGCGAGGGTCTTGGGTTGTTGTTGCTGAAGCTGGGCCGTACCGGGCCATTGACGGAGCCATGCCGTGGGCCGCAGGTAGGCAAGTCTGGGTACCCCCGTTCCCAGAACGCTGACAGCTTCCTCTCTCTCTCTTTTGATTCTCAATACAATGGTCTCTTGGAGATCTATTTGATGTAACTCTATTTGTGGTGTGTTTGTTGGGTTCCGATGAACTTTGAGTTTACGATCAGATCTATGTTTTTATCCATGAAAGTTATTTGAGTCTTTTGATCTCTTATATGCATGATTACTTATAGCCTCGTATTTCTTCTTCGAATCTTTAGTTTAGTTAGGCCAACTAGATCGATTTTTCTTGCCATGGGAAGAGGTGCTTTGTGATGGGTTTGATCTTACGGTGCTTGATCCTAGTGACAGAAGCGGAAACGACACGTATGTATTGTTGCTATTAAGGATAACAAGATGGGGTCTATTTCTACATAAATAGATCTTGTCTACATCATGTCATCATTCTTATTGCATTACTCCAATTCTCCATGAACTTAATACACTCGATGCATGTTGGATAGCGTTCGATGTGTGGAGTAATAGTAGTAGAATGCAGGCAGGAGTCGGTCTACTAATCTTGGACGTGGTGCCTATGTAATGATCATTACCTCGATATTGTCATGATTATTTGAAGTTCTATCAATTGCCCAACAGTAATTTGTTTACCCGTCGTATGCTATTTTTCTTGAGAGAAGCCACTAGTGAAATCTACGGCCCCGGGTCTCTTCTTTATCATATTTGCCTTTGAGATCTATTTTATTTGCTTCTATTTTCAGATCTATTAATCCAAAAACACAAAAATACCTTGCTGCAATTTATTGTTATTTATTTTATCTCGCGTTCCCGTGAAATCTATTTATCCAATCTACTACAGTTTTACCTATCTTTTTACCCGTGAGGGATTGACAACCCCTCTCTTACGTCGGGATGCAAGTATTTGTTCTTTGTGTGCAGGTACCGTTCATGTAGTGTTGAATGGTTCTCCTACTAGTTCGATAACCTTGGTCTCGTCACTGAGGGGAATACCTACCATTGTTGGGCTGCATCACCCCTTCCTCTTTGGGGAAATACCGACGTAGTTCAAGCCGCATCAATGGCCTAGCTACATTTACTATATAAAGGAACAAGTAATGTAATATTGTTTGCCCCCTATGACGTATCTAGACTAGTATGTAATCAAGATCCTAGTAACGATAGGGAGGCTAATGATGTGAATATGCGTTTGGTTATGACATTTATGACATCGACAACTCTACCATACCAGGAAGCAGTTTCACACTGTTCACAACTATAAGATGTTTTAGATATTTACACTACAAAAAAAGACACATCCGTGACATTTTGGGCCGAACGAATTTTTTCTGTCATACTTATGACACTTCTATGACAATAATTGTGACAAAACCCGGTATCATCATAGATGTGGTGGGGTCCTACTTCTATGACAAAAAATCATGACAGAAAATGGGCTTTTCTTCCTGGGCGGGCCGGAGACGCAGCTGCATGACATTCTTTGGGCCGCCCATGACGGAAAAAACCATGGTAGAAGCGAGGGCGAGGAAAATATCGGGGTGTTCCCGGTTACGGTGGGTGGTTGGGGCTGAGCGATGCGCGTTTCTCTCGTACATGCACACGCGTGGGTGCGAGGCATTGGGCTCTAACTGAACCCGAGCGATTGCACTGCAGGCTACGCGTTACTGAACCCGAGAGATCGATTGATGGCTGTTAACTGAACCCGATCGAGCGATTCCTTCACTACTGTTGCTAACTAAAGCCGATCGATGCTGCCTCTGGATGAACAGTGAGTGTTGCTGGGGGGGGGGGTTGGATGAACAGTTCCCGGTGGGGGTGGATGAACAGGACCCCGTGGTGTTGCCTCTGGATGAACAGTGAGCGTTACTGGGGGGGTTTGGATGAATAGTTCCTGATGGGGGTGCATGAACAGGACCCCGTGGTGTTGCCTCTGGATGAACAGGACCCCGATCGATCGAGCCGGTTGGGGCAGGATGAACAGGACCCCGTGGAGGGCAGGATGAACAGTAGACGGTGGAGGGCTGGATGAACAGTAGCCCGTGGAGGGGTGGTTGAACAGGAGCCCGTGGAGAGGGCTGGTTGAACAGTAGCCGGTGGAGTAGCGCGCGACGGAGGCCGGATGAACAGGAGCCCGTGGATGAATAGTCGCAGGTGGAGGCTGGAGGAGGTCGACGGTGGATGAACAGTAGCCCGTGGAGGCTGGAGGGGGTCGACGGTGGAGATGAACAGTATCCCGTGGAGTCCCGTTTTGCGGTATGCCACACCCCTCCCGATGAACATGACCCCCGTTCGACCGTAGCGCTCCAACACAAGTCCGTTTCCTCCGTTTTGCGGTACGCCACACCCCTCCCGATCAACAGGATCCCCGTTTCGACCGTAGGAGGTCCGTTTCCTCCGTTTTGTGGTACGCCAGACCCCTCCCGATGAACAAGATCCCATCTCGAACGTGGCCGGTCGAACACAAGGCCGTTTCCTCAGTTCTGCGGTACGCCAGGCCTCGTTTCCATCGGCTGTTCCGTCCAAGCCGGTTGGCTCCCACGCGTTCCGTTGCCTCCCGATGAACACGACGCATTCCGTTGCCTCCCCATGAATGCGACGACGACGCAGTTTCTCCGTTCCAACCCAGCCATGTACACGAGTCCTGGCCGTACGTACGCGCGAGTAGGCGTTCGAGACGCCGCCCGTATGTACGTACGTGGCCGTATTTACTTTCTTGCACCCTAGCCGCTGTACGTACGTGTACATGCTACGTGCGCGCCTCTACTACGACACGTGCGCGCCTCTACATCGACCAGTATGTATGTACATGTTCGCGACCAGAATGACAATGCTACGTACGCTTCTACCAGGTGGGTCCCGACTGTCAGGCACTTCCTTGCCTGCGAAGATGTAGCTGGTGGGTCCCAGCAGTCAGGGGGTGAATCATTTTTTTCCCGAACGCACTTCCTTGCGTGTGAAGATGTAGCTGGTAGGTCCCAGCAGTCAGGGGGAAACGTTTTTTCACGAAATACAGTTGCCTGTCCGGTGGGTCCCTGCTGTCAGGTGGACGAATAATTAGTTTGCGCGTAATAAGGAGGCACTTCCTTGCGGCCGCCGTGGACCCAGCTGTCAGCCTCTCCACGTACAGTACTCTTCCGATGGAAGTCGTTCCTTGACCACGTGGACCACGCCGCGCCGACAGCACCAGGGCAGTGGACGACGGCGAGGCCTAATAAGGGGACGACCCGGAGCCGGGGAAGACGCGGCAGTGGAAGCCCGCATAGAGAGGAGTACGAGGGTTCACTGGTTCGGCTGCGGTGTGAGGCTGCCGTCGCCGCAGGGCCTGGCCAGCGGTGGGAATAGTAGGGGACGGTGAGGCCTCTGCGGCAGCACAGCCGGCCACAGGAGGCAGGAGCATGCGGCACGACCGGCGCTGCTTTTGGCGGCTGGAGCAAGAAGACCAGACGTTGAAGAAGCACTACGGCCGTTGGATGGACATCGTACGGTCACTGGAGCTAGAATCGTTCATATTGACTAAGTTGACAAAGCACTCCGTCCCCGTCAACTTAGTAGGCCCACAAGTCAGCCTCCCACCAAGGTGGGTCCCAACTAGCAGGGGGAGTATTAATTTTTTTGTGCATAATAAGGAGGCACCTCCGGTTGGTCCGAGATGACAGCGGGGGGAACATTTTTCGCGAAATACGTTGGCCCGTCCGGTGGGTCCCCACAGTCAGGGGGAAACGTTTTTTTCGCCAAATACGGTGGCCCGTCCGGTGGGTCCCTGCTGTCAGGTGGAGGAATAATTATTTTCCGCGTAATAAGGAGGCACTTCCTTGCGGCTGCCGTGGACCCAGCTGTCAGCCTCTCCGCGTACAGTACTCTTCCGATGGAAGTCGTTCCTTGACCACGTTGACCACGCCGCACCGAGAGCACCAGGGCGGTGGATGACGGCGAGGCATAGGAAGGGGACGACGCGGAGCCGGGGAAGACGCGACAATAGATGCCCACGCGGAGAGGAGTACGAGGGTTCACTGGTTCGGCTGCGGTGTGAGGCTGCCGTCGTCGCAGAATAATAGGGGGTGTGGGTGAGTGGAGGGATGCCCTGGCCAACGGTGGGAGTAGTAGGGGGCAGTGAGGCCTGCGCGACAGCACAGCCGGTCACGGGAGGCAGGAGCAGGCGGCATGACCGGCGCTGCTTTGGGCGGCTGGAGCAAGAAGACCAGAGGTTGAAGAAGCATGACGGCCATTGGATGGACATCGTACGGTCACTGCAGCTAGAATCGTTTATATTGACTAAGTTGACAAATCCCTTGGTACGCGTCAACTTAGTAGGCCCACAGGTCAGCTTCTGAAACGCTGCGCCCTAGATGTCAGAGGGAGGAATCATTTTTTGGGCGGGTGAAGCAAGAATAACCGAGATTTAAGAAGAAGCACGGCATCCGTTGGATGGACATCCAACGGCCACTGCTGCTAGAACCGTGTGTTGACTATAAGTTGACAAAGCCTTGCATACGCGTCAACTCTTTTTTTTTGAGGGGACGCGTCAACTTAGTAAGGCCACAAGTGTGTGGCAGAGAACTTATAGCCCATTTGAGATTTGTAAGAATGTGCAGCCAATTTTTGAATTCTAATGGAATTTACTATAGCCCATTTACAGTTTGTTAAAAGTACAGCCCATTTCAACCAACCGTTCCAAACATAATTCAATAAAATTTCCCACATTTTGATGGGATCCAAAATATTTTTATCCCGAAATTTCTAGTCAGATTAAATACAATTTCAATATTAATTTATATTACGTAAAAATCCAATGAAACATTGCGCTCGCAACAATTAATGAAATTAAAATTTTCAATATCCAAAAATAATATTTTATAAAGTAATTACGTGTTTGGTGCATTTTTTATAGTTACTGCCCAGTTTTTATAATTACATCCCATTTATTATTTCTTAAAGCCCATTTTCTTATTAAGCCTAATGCATCCCTCCTAGGAAAGATTTGCAGCCCAGCGGGGCGGAGAATAACAACTTGACCTTTCCTAGGTATTCCAAAAAAAAGTATAGCTGGGCTAGCCATTTTCAGCTTGAAAAAAATAATATCTGGGCTAGATATCTGGCCTGGGCTAGACGGGCCACAGCCGCCCAGTTAATAGCTGCAGCGATGTTTTTGTTGTTGTTCAGGGGAGAAAAATTAATATCTGGGCTAAACATCGCTCAAGAAAAACTCTGCAGTGCTCACACCTCAAAAACACAAATACTGCTCGAGCTGCTTGGTCCCAGCTGTCGGCCGCTTCTTGTGCAATTCTCTCGTTTATTGACTACATAGGTTGACAATGGTGTGGGACCATGATGTCAGGAAACCAGGAGGAAGCAAAAAA
>NC_057799.1:384795124-384799798 GCF_018294505.1 Triticum aestivum | reverse complement strand
CGGAGAGAGAGAGAGGAAGAGAGGGGGCGAGAGAGGGGGCGTTTGTGTCCATAAATGGCGTATAGATAGGGAGACAATGTTGATGTTGTTTGAAATTGGCCTATGTACGGAGACGCAAGGGAAGCGAGTCATCGTGTGTGTGATAGGGACTTCATGAGAGATCTAGAATAGATGGTGTAGAGAACAATGTGCGAGATCGAGAATGATGATACATTAGGGAGCTATGGAAAGAGTCACGACATATATGTATACAGGGAGGAGCTGGGGCGGGTCCGTATGTGGGAGAGATAGAAAGAGGAGAGTGGTGCACAAGGAGACAAAGTGTGCTTGTTTTGCAGTGGGGGTGGTGTGTGAGGTGAGTGTGCGAGAACCACATAACTAGGGTGATAGACGTTTGGGGGCGACGTTTTGTGTGTATGGGAAAGATGCACTCTACATAGTGCGTGTGCTTGGGAAAGAGAGATGCCGGGAGACCTAGCTAGAGAGTGGGGGAAGAGATGTGTGCATGCCCAAGAGACAAAGTGATAGAGACCTATATTGGGGTCCGGACTTTAGAAGAGAGAAGGGTGTTAATGTGCTCGTGTGTTGGTGTTTGGGGGAGAGAACGACTTCTCTGTGTGTGGGGGGCGACAGGGGGGTTGGCTTCAGATAAAGAGTGAGGTGTCTATATTTGAGGGACTTTAGCGTAGTTGAGATATACATGGTCAATAGTGTGTGCACTCAAGGTTGATCAATTTGTTTCACAGTTTGGACTATGAGATAACGATACTTTTGAACATGCGTGATATACTTTGATGTACCAGAATTACAAACCTAAGATTGGAATTTTGGAATTTGACTCCATCATTAGCTTTTGTAATTCATTTAAACGGAGTTACATTTTTAAGCCATGATTTCGTGATTTCAAATTCATATATCAAAGCTAGAGATATACACATACGGGCATGTTCAAACTTTATAATCATCCACTCTATTCGTACGCATACACATTTTTGCTTTTGTCATCATATTTAGGATAAACACATTTGGAATTTCATTTGAATTGCACCATATGATGGTATTTGCTTGTAGTATCTCAATGATCCATATTTGAATTGAATGGACAATCTAAGTTTCGAGTTGGAGACATTGATTTTCAAAACTTGCACTTTTTTTGCGTGCAAAACAAACAAATTCTCGGTCATGATATCATAGTTGGCCGTACAAGAGCAGAATATAATTTTAGGCACCAACAGCTTTCAAACTTCCCGCTCACATCGAAATATCTCGCGCCCGAAAGTTTTGCCCTGCGATATTCCTATTTTACCCCTACCACATGAACGGAAAAGGGCTGCTTTGGTAACTCCATTGTTTTCCCCTCTTTGCCGCCAACATTCTTCCCCCGAGCCCCTCCCCTTCCCCTCCCCGACACCCCCCCCAACCACGGCAAGCCGTCGAATCTAGTCCTCCGTCGCAGCGGTGGAACTCACACCCCGGCGGATCTACCATCCGCACCTTGGAACCCCCAACTACCAACTCACCACTTCACCGGAGCCGCTTCAGCGACTGGCTTGTACACCGCTCCAGATCTCCTTGACCACCATCATGGTCCACCGCACCGGATCTGCTTAACCGGCGCCCTCGTCCACCACAGTGTAGGCCCTTCACTGACTCCCTCGTTCGTCCCTTCGCTGGCCCTTCATACAAGCCCTCGTCCGCCGCAACAGATCCGCCTCACCGAAAGCACTGTACAACGCGCCCGTCGAAGCATTCGTCCACTGCACCGGACCCGCTCCACGGACACCATATTCAACTCCACCGGTCCTGCTTTACCGACGTCGCAGCCTCATCAGGTTATTTCGATATGTACTCCTTTGGTTTTTCTCTTTATAGTGCAACTGTTCACTTACCACAAATGAGCTTTCTTGTATGTCGACAGGCGCCGCAACCGTAGCACCGGAGCCGCTTCAGCGACGGCGACAGCCGGCCCAAACTCAACCGCAACACGAGCACCATCGATGATCCTTAGCTATCAAGTATGCCAACGATACCCATACACCGCCGAGAATCAGGTACTATTATCCAACGACCGGTGCCTACGTTCACTTTCTTAGCATAAGCACCGCACCTTTGAATTTCTTCAGGGCATCATTCAGTTTTTCATGAGACGCGTTATTCTGATTGCACCTGTAGGGCCATACTTCTGGCAGTGAACATGTTACATGTGCTAAATTACATACCAGTGCACATATAGTTAATATGCTATAGTTTTGTCCTAAGTATTACTGTACTTCCTAGATATCACTGCCTACTATTTTACTTCTTGCATTTTATATTTATGATAATGGCGTTGTTCTGATGCCACCTGTTGGTTCCATTAGACTGCTTCATGTTCTCTATGCTTAATTACACATCAGCAAACTAGCATGTGGTTCCGCTGGTTTTTGTTCGTTTTACCCTACATTTTCTGATGCTAGCTATTACATCACTGCTACGAGCCTATGTTCATTACTTTTTTGTGTGTTCTTGATCTTCCCAAGTTGCATGACTAATTTGATGCTTCTATTAATTATGGAGCTGCCAACCCCATCAAGCAAAATATTTGTTCTTTTGGGGCTGGCACCTCGAACAAGCATAAAAATAGAGGGAAGCAGATATATTGTCGTGTATGCACACACCCTTCTTTCATTAGTTTAGATGAACCATTGATGATCAATTCGAACCAGTGCATGCGATTAAAATTAATTTTACCTAAATAGAGGGTGCAGAATAAACTACAACAAGTAGATTTGCAACCACGGGATGCTGACGATATCTTCAAAGAACATTGCAACAGCAGCGAGGCTTCACAGCAACATATGGTAAGCCAGTGTGTTTTAGTACATGTGAAATGTAATGCGTGTGGGCTGCTTTCTTGGCTTGTGCCCTCAACCTGTAATCCTACAGAATAACAAATAGTTCAGTTGTCTGCTTTGCTGTATTGCTTGATTCGAATGCTTGTTTGTTACTTGTTACGCTATACCTGAGTTGGCCAATATGTCAGCAGTGCCTGCTGTACTATCGTAAAGAAATGCATGCCTAGTTCATTTGAGTCCTTAACTTTTCCTCTGAACTTCATCACAAGACTGTCTTCGTAGTTTATATGAGGCCACACTGTTAAGTGCTTTCTCAGATTATTTCAACTGCTTAGATGCCTTGGCAACTTAGCGGTGGTACACTCCCTTTCAACTAGGGATGTCAACTGGGTCCCGTTTAATCCCGACTAAAGTCCACTAGTTGTATGATAGTTCAAAAGAGTTTTTGTTTTTTGAGGAAAATGAACCATGGAGCTAGCAAAAACTAACTAGATGGGACTGGCGGATGTCGTTTATTTGCCCCTTACATCCCTAGTTTCATCTTACCATTTTAATTTCTTTTCGGCTGATGCTGCTTCGAACCATTTAAATATAGCTTGCCATGCTCAGCAATAATTTGTATGTCGTTTACCATGTAAGCTTACTGCCTGGATCATGCGATAACTATCTCTTACTTATGTCCAGCGGAAACCTTTCAGGATGCCATTCACAGTAGGACACAATGTACAACCCCAGAATCTATTTGTGGAAGCAGTGCGCCATCCATGTTACCAGATGGTAGCAGTTCATAGGCAACACCGCCGGAGAGCAGTCTGAGCACATATATTATAGTTCTTGAGGCTCTACTAGAGGCAGAAAGAGATGGTGTGGCTGCCATGAATGAGGTAATCTCGATCTTGAAGCTGGAAATTATGCAATTAGCTGCACGCATTATGCAAGCAACCCAAGAATTGGAGGAAGTAAGAATGTTGCATTTGAAGACGGAGGAGGTCCTGCTGCTTCTGCTATCTGAAGCCTAGGGTAATCCCAGTTCTTCTTTAGATAGCAGTTGAAGTTGTCATTAGATTATTGTACTTGCATGTTGTGTCATGTCTCTGAATGGATTATGTTGTAAGACCCCCTATGTTGTCCATGTGTTGTAATGATCCGAATTTTTTAGGCGAGGTAATCCTCAGTACTTGTATGATTGACATAAGGTGAACTGTTTTTCGTGTGAGCATATTGTATGGGATGAAATAACTGTTTGGCTCAAAGTGTATCCAACCTACTGAATTCGAAGATCACGGCATTTCTAAATCATAATCATATATAAAGGTAATCCCAAGTTTTGAACGAAGCGGCTAAACACCCACTATCATTTGTGGGCTGCCTGAAGCAAGTGTTTGCGAGATGTACTGTCTACCCCTGACACTTACATCCTTATCGACCGGATTTACACTGCTGTCGATAGGGGTAGACTAGTAACTTCAATCAGACGTGACATGATGGCCTCTGAGCCCATTCAGACACGGTGGGCGCCAAACATGGGCGGCAAAACACATTTGATTCAAGATCGTCCGAAGGACATGTGTCTCTCCCTCCATTTCCCCATTCACCCACGGTGGACGGCAAAACAAACTCTCCTCGTCCGAAATCGATGTAGGCTAATTTTTTAAATAGGGGCAGATGTGTAACTTCCCTCAGACGTGACACAACTGCCCTACCTGTCAGCCCCGTTCATACACCGTGGGCGCCAACCGTGGGCGGCAAAACACCCTCTCCTCGCCCGAAATCGTTACCGGCAAATATTTGGGAGATGCGAGATTACCGTCCTATCCCCAACCGACGTGATGTCCGAAAT